>NW_026287518.1:270000-295000 GCF_023373465.1 Oncorhynchus keta | reverse complement strand
ATGCTTGAGGACATGTTTTGTAGGTCTTTCAGACTGTACTGGTTGAGAGTCTGTATGGTGTTTTGTATCTTTCAGGGTACTGTCAAGTATTGAAAGTTGGTCTGGTTGAGAGTCTGTATGCTTGAGGACATGTTTTGTAGGTCTTTCAGGGTACTGTCATGGTATTGAAATGTTGGTCTGGTTGAGAGTCTGTATGCTTGAGGACATGTTTTGTAGTTCTTTCAGGGTACTGTCATGGTATTGAAACGTTGGTCTGGTTGAGAGTCTGTATGCTTGAGGACATGTTTTGTAGGTCTTTCAGGGTACTGTCACAGTATTGAAAGGTTGGTCTGGTTGAGAGTCTGTATGCTTGAGGACATGTTTGTAGGTCTTTCAGGGTACTGTCACAGTATTGAAAGGTTGGTCTGGTTGAGAGTCTGTATGCTTGAGGACATGTTTTGTAGGTCTTTCAGGGTACTGTCATGGTATTGAAAGGTTGGTCTGGTTGAGAGTCTGTATGCTTGAGGACATGTTTTGTAGGTCTTTCAGAGTACTGTCACAGTATTGAAAGGTTGGTCTGGGAGAGTCTGTATGCTTGAGGACATGTTTTGTAGGTCTTTCAGGGTACTGTCACGGTATTGAAAGGTTGGTCTGGTTGAGAGTCTGTATGCTTGAGGACATGTTTTGTAGGTCTTTCAGGGTACTGTCATGGTATTGAAAGGTTGGTCTGGTTGAGAGTCTGTATGCTTGAGGACATGTTTGTAGGTCTTTCAGGGTACTGTCATGGTATTGAAAGGTTGGTCTGGTTGAGAGTCTGTATGCTTGAGGACATGTTTTGTAGGTCTTTCAGAGTACTGTCATGGTATTGAAACGTTGGTCTGGTTGAGAGTCTGTATGCTTGAGGACATGTTTTGTAGGTCTTTCAGGGTACTGTCATGGTATTGAAAGGTTGGTCTGGTTGAGAGTCTGTATGCTTGAGGACATGTTTTGTAGGTCTTTCAGGGTACTGTCATGGTATTGAAACGTTGATCTGGTTGAGAGTCTGTATGCTTGAGGACATGTTTGTAGGTCTTTCAGGGTACTGTCATGGTATTGAAACGTTGATCTGGTTGAGAGTCTGTATGCTTGAGGACATGTTTGTAGGTCTTTCAGGGTACTGTCATGGTATTGAAAGGTTGGTCTGGTTGAGAGTCTGTATGCTTGAGGACATGTTTTGTAGTTCTTTCAGGGTACTGTCATGGTATTGAAACGTTGATCTGGTTGAGAGTCTGTATGCTTGAGGACATGTTTTGTAGGTCTTTCAGGGTACTGTCATGGTATTGAAACGTTGGTCTGGTTGAGAGTCTGTATGCTTGAGGACATGTTTTGTAGGTCTTTCGGAGTACTGTCATGGTATTGAAACGTTGGTCTGGTTGAGAGTGTATGCTTGAGGACATGTTTTGTAGGTTTTAACTGTCACAGTATTGAAAGGTTGGTCTGGTTGAGAGTCTGTATGCTTGAGGACATGTTTGTAGGTCTTTCAGGGTACTGTCATGGTATTGAAAGGTTGGTCTGGTTGAGAGTCTGTATGCTTGAGGACATGTTTTGTTTTCAGGGTACTGTCATGGTATTGAAACGTTGATCTGGTTGAGAGTCTGTATGCTTGAGGACATGTTAGGTCTTTCAGGTACTGTCATGGTATTGAAACGTTGGTCTGGTTGAAGTCTGTTGCTTGAGGACATGTTTTGTAGGTCTTTCAGGGTACTGTCATGGTATTGAAAGGTTGGTCTGGTTGAGAGTCTGTATGCTTGAGGACATGTTTTGTAGGTCTTTCAGGGTACTGTCATGGTATTGAAACGTTTGTCTGGTTGAGAGTCTGTATGCTTGAGGACATGTTTTGTAGGTCTTTCAGGGTACTGTCATGGTATTGAAAGGTTGGTCTGGTTGAGAGTCTGTATGCTTGAGGACATGTTTTGTAGGTCTTTCAGAGTACTGTCATGGTATTGAAAGGTTGGTCGGGATGAGAGTCTGTATGCTTGAGGACATGTTTTGTAGGTCTTTCAGGGTACTGTCATGGTATTGAAAGGTTGGTCTGGTTGAGAGTTTCCCATGCAGGACATGTTTTGTAGGTCTTTCAGGGTACTGTCATGGTATTAAAAGGTTGGTCTGGTTGAGAGTCTGTATGCTTGAGGACATGTTTTGTAGGTCTTTCAGGGTACTGTCATGGTATTGAAAGGTTGGTCTGGTTGAGAGTCTGTATGCTTGAGGACATGTTTTGTAGGTCTTTCAGGGTACTGTCATGGATTGAAAGGTTGGTCTGGTTGAGAGTCTGTATGCTTGAGGACATGTTTTGTAGGTCTTTCAGGGTACTGTCATGGTATTGAAAGGTTGGTCTGGTTGAGAGTCTGTATGCTTGAGGACATGTTTTGTAGGTCTTTCAGGGTACTGTCATGGTATTGAAACGTTGGTCTGTGAAAGTCTGTATGCTTGAGGACATGTTTTGTAGGTCTTTCAGGGTGTCATGAACATGTTTGATTTTTTTTTGCAGGAAACCTAACAGTACTATTCAGAGACCACAGAATGCTGACTGCTATGGTCCTAATTGCATAAATCTCTTAGCCAGAATATACTCTTTCAATGATGTGACTCTAAATGCATAACGTCTAATTGCACACAGCCCACAGCTTGTGATTACCTCTCAATCTAAATACTGTAATTCAGTGGGTTCTCTCACTTTGTCCGTCTGTTTTGGCATCTTTTACACTAGTGTAATTAAAGTGACTTAGCTAGCTGTATTGCCGAGTAGTCTGAGTGTAGTTTTAATGGATTCTGAGGGGGATTACGGCTTCTGTCTTACAGTAAACCCTAGCCAAAGCCCTGTGTTTGTGGCTAGAGCTGGGTCTGACTGTGACACACTGGTCACCTAAGGGCTGCCCACAGAAATGCAGGTCCAGACGCCAGCCACCTGTCCCCTAAAGGATTTGTGCTGGAGGAGGTGCCTGTGTGTGTGTGTGTGTGTGTGTGTGTGTGTGTGTGTGTGTGTGTGTGTGTGTGTGTGTGTGTGTGTGTGTGTGTGTGTGTGTGTGTGTGTGTGCCTGAGTGTGTGTACATGCCTGACTGTGTGTGGGGTCTCAGTCACTCAAAGCCCATTGATCCAGCGTGAGCCTCAGAGGGCGTGCCAGCCCCTGTGGTGGGGAAGGGAACTTGACTTTGAGGAAACACGTCTGCTTGTGGCTCGGGGTATATGGCGGACGTGAGCAGAGGGAACATCTGACACACTTGTGGAGCCGTGTTGCACTGAGCAGCTCCGGAGAGAGGAAAACATTGGTCCTCAGAACTGGGTGGATTTATGGCAAGCCACTGAGGGTCAAATGACAATTCAGGAACAACTGAGGTAACAGAGGATAACTGGAGGTGATGTGGCATACAGGTTTTCAGAGTGTGTTTTATCGCTGCAGACTACGAACAGTTTGTTAGTGAATGTAGGTGTACATGTACTGTATGTTGTGCTGGGTTGGCAGTAGATGCTATGTGCCTCTCCGGTGTTGTCTGTGTGATCGAGCTAATATGTGTCATTAAACCAGGGTTCTCCAACCTTGACCCTGAAGAGATACCCTCCTGTAGGTTTTAACTCCAACCCTGACCCTGGAGAGATACCCTCCTGTAGGTTTTAACTCCAACCCTGTTCCTGGAGAGATACCATCCTGTAGGTTTTAACTCCAACCCTGTTCCTGGAGAGATACCCTCCTGTAGGTTTTAACTCCAACCCTGACCCTGGAGAGATACCCTCCTGTAGGTTTTAACTCCAACCCTGTTCCTGGAGAGATACCATCCTGTAGGTTTTAACTCCAACCCTGTTCCTGGAGAGATACCCTTCTATAGGTTTTAACTCCAACCCTGTTCCTGGAGAGATACCCTCCTATAGGTTTTAACTCCAACCCTGTTCCTGGAGAGATACCCTCCTATAGGTTTTAACTCAACCCTGTTCCTGGAGAGATACCCTCCAGATGAAAATGGGGAGTACACTGTACTAAGGGTTCTGTAATGTAAAGTGAGAGTCCTCTATATCACCGCTACTGAGCGGAGAAATGACTCATTCCTTAACCCTGTTCCTTTTGGAGAGATAGCTGTAGGTTTTAACTCCAACCCTGACCCTGGAGAGTTACCCTCTGTGAAAACGGGGAGGCTGCCAACCTACCCAGGGGAGATACCCTCCTGGTTTTAACTCCAACCCTGTTCCTGGAGAGAGATCCTCCTATAGGTTTTAACTCCAACCCTGTTCCTGGAGAGATACCTCCTATAGGTCTTAAGCCAACCCTGTTCCTGGAGATACCCTCCTATAGGTTTTAACAACCAGTTCCTGGAGAGATACCCTCAGCAGGATAGGTTTTAGCACTCCAACCCTGTTCCTGAGAGATACCCTCCTAGAGGTTTTAACTCCAACCCTGTTCCTGGAGAGATACCCTCCCTAGTAGGTTTTAACTAACCCTGTTCCTGGAGAGATGAGCCTGGTCTTAACTCCAACCCTGTTCCTGGAGAGATACCCTGCCTATTTTTAACTGAACCCTGTTCCTGGAGTGAACCCTCCTATAGGATTTAACTCAACAACCCTGTTCCTGGAGCAAAGGCTCCTATAGGGATTAAGTCAACCCTGTTCCTGGGGGGAGATACCCTCCTATAGGTTTTAACTCCAACCTGTTCATGGAGAGATGGAGTCCTATAGGTTTTAACTCTCTTTCCTGTTCCTGGAGAGAAACCCTCCTTCCAGGTGGAGAGATTCTGGAATATAGGTTTTAACTCCAAACACGGCCTGTTCCTGGAGAGATACTGGTTTTAACTCCAACCCTGTTCCTGGAGAGATACCCTCCTGATAGGTTTTAACTCCAACCCTGTTCCTGGAGAGATACCCTTCTATAGGTTTTAACTCCAACCCTGTTCCTGGAGAGATACCTCCAGATGAAATGTGGGAGTACACTGTACTTTAAGGGCTCTGTGATGTAAAGCAGTGAGTCCGTCTATATCACCGCTACTGAGCGGAGAAAAACCACTCATTCCTTAAGTCTTGTTCATTGAGCTTTTTGGAGATTGTAGCTGTGTAGCTGAACAACACAGAATAAACTATAATTCAGCAGGAGAGGATTATCTCTTATTGCCTGAGGAAGTAGGAGGAACAGACTTCTCTCCAACACGCCAGCTATACTTCACCGACTGAATTGCATAATAGACTCTCTCCCATTGATCTGACTCTGCTCAGGTCGGCTAATTCATCTGGCTGGAAAGGAAAGTGGCTAAACGCTTATCTAAGGCCAGCTAGCCAGTAGTGAACATCAGTTGACCCCAACACGTTTGTTCTCCATTAGTGAAAGAGCAAGAGGTAGGGCATCCCTGCCAACTGGGGGTACCAGGGGGGAGAAAACGTGGGAGGAAACCTTGAATACTTTACATGTGAGGGATGGTAGCGATTCCAAGGGGCAAGCCATTCTCGGTGGTCGATTCTGGAATTCCGAGCAAGCCTTTCTCCAAACACGCCGCTTGGGGTGTTTTGGGGTTGGGTTTGCTGGGAACTGAGACTGGGAGTTTCTGTAGACCACATCCTGACCCGCAGTACAATATTGTCTCAGTGGGGAGACTGGACGAGCTCTCTTCAGAGGCAGGCTGAGCCAAACAAGAGAAGAAGAATCTCAAATGTGTTTCCTAGCACATCCTCTCTCATTTACACTTGAGTCATTTAGCAGCTGCTCAGAGGCACTTACAGTTAGTGCATTCATCTTAAGATCGTTTGGTGGGAAAACCACATATCTCAGTTATAGTAAGTACATGTCTCCTGGGTGTTTTTTGTTGGTCTCCTCAAAACCCATTGGATGAGATGGTCAGAGGGGAGGTTCCACTGCCCATTTCATCCAACGGGTTTTGAGAAGGAGGCGAGGAGAGAGGATGCAAGGAATCAAGCAAATGCCAATGAGATTCTCTCAAGGACAAGGCAGTGTAAAGGGATTACAGTCTGATTATGTCTCTTTACACTGGGTAGCCATGTGGGGAGGAACTCACACGCTGTTCATTAAGACATCACGTGAGCTCCACGTCTTTTAAGCTCAGTCTCTTTCATCTCACGGCATGTTTCACACTTCTCTTCCACTGTTAAATCTAGGCTTTCTGGTTGAGCCTCACTTCTCTAATTGTATATGGAGTAGCCAGGGGAATTATATCTTTATGTGCACAAACAGGGCCCTTGAACGGAGCAGTTGTCTCAGGCTTCTTTAGTCAGTTGAAGTGAAGTTGATGGTCTGACAGAGAATGACAGCCTGGCGTAAAAGGCTCTGTTCAGCAGAAAGATAAAGCTCATTTCTGGCATCGCTTGGTTAACCGAGCACATCAGCTGAATGCAGACATGACGTGTGCTCAGTTCATTGTCCTTCTGAAGTGAGCTGGAGTCTGAGCCCCAGTGTCTCTGTAGTTGGCACTGTACTGATGTTGGTTTTACAGATGAATCAGTAGAATCGTGGGGTTGGTTGTAAAAAATTGATATTATGATTGAATTAGTTGTCTGTAATTGTTTCCATCAGGCTGTCCTTAGTCAGCTTGAAGTGATGTGTTTTAATGTCATGCACAGAGCCATAAACAAGGTTGGTTGACTTTCCCTCAGGCTGGGGATCAGTTGAAGTGATTATCTTTATGTTTACAGAGACTTGAGGCAGTGATGCCAGTTGAGCCTCAGGCTGCAGTTGGTTGGCTTGAGAACCTAGTGAGGTTGCCTGGTTGAGCCTCAGGCTGCATTAGTCAGTTGAAGTGAGGTTGGTTGGTTGAGCCTCAGGCTGCATTAGTCAGTTGAAGTGAGGTTGGTTGGTTGAGCCTCAGGCTGCATTAGTCAGTTGAAGTGAGGTTGCTTGGTTGAGCCTCAGGCTGCATTAGTCAGTTGAAGTGAGGTTGGTTGGTTGAGCCTCAGGCTGCGTTAGTCAGTTGAAGTGAGGTTGGTTGGTTGAGCCTCAGGCTGCATTAGTCAGTTGAAGTGAGGTTGGTTGAGCCTCAGGCTGCATTAGTCAGTTGAAGTGAGGTTGCTTGGTTGAGCCTCAGGCTGCATTAGTCAGTTGAAGTGAGGTTGGTTGGTTCCTTCTCCCGTCACATGGTCCAGTGGTCACATGGAAGGTATAACAGAGTTAGGTGTTGGTTAAGGACCCGTGAAGCAGCCTGGCGCCATCTGGGGCCAATCTGTTGGCAGTGTGCAAGACGGACGGATGAGGACACGCAGCATGCGCCCATCCCATTAACCTCGGTCGCCCGACACTGTCAGTGTTAATACAGTCTGGTATTAGCACTCTTAGATGGATCATGTATACCTGGTGGGAAGTGTAGGCGTGAGTTCCTTTGTGGCTACACTGTTCAACATCTGCCCTGTTTTATTGCACCGGTTGGTTATTGGATTTGCCAGCTCCAGCTGTCAAGCCTATTCTTATGAGATGAGGATCAGTTGGTCTGGTAATGATGTGACATATGAAGGTTCATGAGGCTGGGGAGTGTCCCTGGGTGTCACTATGATGCCATATATCCCTCTCATTCAAATCTGGACCTCAAAGCCAGTTCCACTACTTGTTGCTATTGTTCCCCTCTTACCAGAGACCGATTTAGAGCTGGGATACCAGCTGGGTGCAATTCATTATCAGGTTGACCAGAAAAACCAGCAGTACCCTGGACCTCGTAGGGTAAGAGTTGAATTCCCCTGATAATAGATAGATAATTGACCTGAAGTTGCTGTGAGCAGCTGGATAGTTGGAACAGTGTTTTCACCGTCTATAAATGCAGTTGGATAGGATCATTCTCTAGTCACAACTCTGGCCGTCGTGTTCTACAGTCCTGCTGCTTATCCTTTCTCTCTCCCACTTACTGATGAATGTTATCCATTGGCAGAACACGCACCTCTCCCAGGTAGAAATATGTGCCTAGTTAAATGAATGAAAATCAGCTGGTCTGTGGAGGATTGAAGCTGTGCATCTCTGTTTGAGTTTCTATCTCATTGCTCATTGCCATGGATTTGCTCCAAACCCTCATCCAATTTCCGTTCTTCCTGCATGAAGGCCATGGGAGGACATTTTTTGGGGCGGGGCAACCCTTTCATGTGTCTACACAGTAGACTATTGTAGAACTGACGAGGGAACACCTACAGGCCTGTTATGTCAGTTCTACCCCACATGGACACGTTTAATCTCTCATTATAAAAAGAGGCTCGACGGATGTCCTGTTAAAAGGGGAAACAGCTGACCTGTTAAAAAGGTTCTGCCAGAGGATTGCTAACCTTTGATCTATCTCTGTTCTCTCCTTCACAAAGCTGACGTTCCTGACCACCTCCATCTGTCTCAGTCGCTCTCTCTTTCTCTCTCTCCCTTTTTTTTCCTCCATCTCTCTTTCCTCGTGTTCTCCATAAATATGGTACACTTCCCAAAATACTTTTTTATGGACAGTCCATTTACGCTCCAAGAGATTTCAGCTCTGAAAAAGACCCTTCACTTTTCCTTGCGACTTTTATTATCGTTCCATTCTGCCTTTAACCGTCTCGACACGGCCACCCTCTCAATCACCTTCGATGTGATAGGGGTAGTGTCACTGCTTCAATCAATTGTTGAGGATCGTCACAATGTCCTTTCCTCTAAAGTCTACAATCTCAGCCCTGTAGCAGAGACATGGGATTCATCCTAAATGACACCCTGGTCAAACGTAGTGCACTATTTATGTAATAGAGGTGCTATTTGGGATGCACCCACAGTTTCTAGTTTGGCTCGGTAGGTATTGGGGGTCGTGTGAGGTTGTCGGTGGCAGGAAACAGTGCGAGCTGCGGCATTTCTCACCTTGCTACTTGACTGGTCAGCAGGTTATGTAGACGGACATTTTCAGATGCCAACGCTTCACCCTGCTGGTCTCCTCTGTGAAGAGCCTCAGACACGACAGAGCTCCCATTGTAGCCTGTCGACAGCAACGTCCGCCCGCATTGTTGCACTGCTGGGCTCACGTATGATGACGTCATAGTGGTAGTGGTGAATTCTTAGCTACCAAGCTGTGGATGCTACTGGTTGGCGGATTATACTAATGCTGAATGAATTTTAATGTCTGAAAAAAAAATCCTCTTGGCTATTCTATTTGTGTATTTTTGAACAGGGTTGTATTTTTGCAGACCAGAGTTCCTGCGTTTCTGTATTCGTCTTCAAGAAAATTAATACAATGGTGGAATAAAGTTTTCATTTGAAAACATACAGCAAGACCATTCAATGTAGGACCAGCCCCAATAAGAAGCTTGCCCTCTCTGCTAAAGCTGTGAAATACATGACTATTAATGAAGTCCACTTGACACTGACGAACAGGGGAAATCAAGTAAAACACAAGTGCATTAACATAGGAGAGAGACTGTATATTTCCCAAGTTTCCAAGGTTTGTGTAAAACCTGCCCTATCTGACAGCCGTATGAAAGAACCAGTCAGTGGAGATGATTAGGACTGTCACCCAAAATCTGTATTGAGTAACTAAAATATGCAATAACCACATTTATCCTCACACACACACACTATCCGGAGCTTGACTGATATTAGATTAACCTCACACACCCACCATCCGCAGCTTGACTGATATTAGATTAACCCTCACACACCCACCATCTGGAGCTTGACTGATATTAGATTAACCCTCACACACCCACCATCCGGAGCTTGACTGATATTAGATTAACCGGCTCACTTACAGTGGATTTGATTACCCTGATGATTGATTGAGCCCCTCTGCTGTAATGTGTCAGATTTGATTACCTTACAGTGATGTGTATAGAAGCCCCCTCTGCTGTAATGTGTGGTCGCTTGTGTCAGTCGCTTGTGTCAGTCGCTTGTGTCAGTCGTTTGTGTCAGTCGTTTGTGTCAGTCGTTTGTGTCAGTCGTTTGTGTCATCGTTTGTGTCAGTCGTTTGTGTCAGTCGTTTGTCAGTCGTTTGTGCCAGTCGTTTGTGTCAGTTCATTCGTGTCAGTCCGTTTGTCAGTCGTTTGTGTCAGTCGTTTGTGTCAGTCGTTTGTGCCAGTCGTTTGTGCCAGTCGTTTGTGTCAGTCGTTTTGTGTCAGTCGTTTGTGCCAGTCGCTTGTGTCAGTCGCTTTGTCAGTCCGTCGTTTGTGTCAGTCAGCGTTTGTGCCGTTTGTGCCAGTCGTTTGTGCCAGTCGTTTGTGTCAGTCGTTTGTATTAGATTTGTGCCAGTCGTTTGTGCCAGTCGTTTGTGCCAGCGTTTGTGCCAGTCGTTGTGCCAGTCGTTTGTGTCAGTCGTTTGTGCCAGTGGTTTGTGCCAGTCGTTGTGTCAAATCGTATGTGCCAGTCGTTTGCTTAATGTGTCCAGTCGTTTGTGCAGTCGTTTTGTGCCAGTCGTTTGTGCCAGTCGTTTGTGCCAGTCGTTTGTGCCAGTCGTTTGTGCCAGTCGTTTGTGCCAGTCGTTTGTGCCAGTCGTTTGTGCCAGTCGTTTGTGTCGGCCAGTCGTTTGTGTCAGTCGTTTGTGCCAGTCGTTTGTGTCAGTCGTTTGTGCCAGTCGTTTGTGTCAACCGTTTGTGCCAGTTTGTGTCATTTGTGTCAGTCGTTGTGTCAGTCGTTTGTGCCAGTCGTTGTGTCAGTCATTGTGTCAGTCGTTTGTGTCAGTCGTTTGTGCCAGTCGTTTGTGTCAGTCCGTTTGTGTCAGTCGTTTGTGTCAGTCGTTTGTGTCAGTCGTTTGTGCCAGTCGTTTGTGTCAGTCGTTTGTGCCAGTCGTTTGTGCCAGTCATTCGTGGCTCAGTCGTTTGTGTCAGTCATTCGTTTGTGCCAGTCGTTTGTACTTGTCGTTTGTGCCAGTCGTTTGTGCCAGTCGTTTGTGCCAGTCGTTTTGTGCCAGTCGTTTGTGTCAGTCGTTTGTGCCAGTCATTCGTGTCAGTCATTCGTGTCAGTCGTTTGTGCCAGTCGTTTGTGTCAGTCGTTTGTGTCAGTCGTTTGTGCCAGTCGTTTGTGCCAGTCGTTTGTGCCAGTCGTTTGTGCCAGTCGTTTGTGTCAGCCGTTTGTGTCAGTCGTTTGTGTCAGTCGTTTGTGCCAGTCGTTTGTGCCAGTCGTTTGTGCCAGTCGTTTGTGCCAGCCGTGCCTATCAATGGCAGTAGACCGCTTGAGAGACTCCATTTTTATTCATGGCTTATCAGCTGTCTCCCACTTTGGATGCATGGAGGGTGATGGGCCGGCTCTGAAGGGGGTTGGGGATCGATGGAAAAGGCAGCATGTCAGCCCCCTCTAGAGCCGACTGCTGAGGTGATGGAGGGATAAGAGAGAGAAAGAAAAGAGGGGGAATGTTAATGGAGAATGATGGTGCGTCTTTGGGGGAGGGCATGAGCCACTTCCTTTCAGGTTGGTTTCAGAAGCGGCAGGCAGCAGAGAGTGAAAGCACCAACTGCCTCACCTTTGCTGTAACATACTTCACAAAAAGCCTTAAAGGGGCCATCTGTAGTTTGCTTCATCCATTTTTGGACTTCTACATGAATGAGATATATTCTTCAAGAATCAATAGGTATAACTATTGATTCTTGAAGAACTATTAATAACTAAATGCCTCATGACCGCTCTTCAACTGACCCCATCAGAACCCAACATATAAGCTTGTTTTATTCCAGTGTTTGTAAACATTGTAAATGTAAACAAACACTGTAAGTCTCAAAACATGCATAAAAATATAATTGAGATTTCTTTGATCAGTCCTTGCATCCATAACTCTGTCTGTGAATTTGAGAGTGGTTACATTTCTCCAGGCCCATCCCTCAGCTTTTTACCAAAACAGAGGCAGGGGAATGCCATGCTGTTGTTTGATGCCAGATTGCCTCTTTAAACCAGAAACCCCTCCCTTAAAATTAAAAAGAGCCAAATACATCAAGACCAAACAAATAAAGGGTCTTGGTCAAGTTTCTTCTCCCCTAAAACCTCTCTGTTTCCCTCAGCTGTTTTAAGTTTCAGAGTGAGAGGAGGCCTCGTCGGCCTGTTAACATGTGGAGTTCAAAGCCCAGGCCCGACTACAGTGATTAAAGCACCATCATGCTGTAAAGCATCTCAGTTATGTGATGTTCTAGCCTAAATCATCGGCTTGCTCATTACACTCATTAGACAAGGGCCCACAGGAATTTATGGCCCATCACCACCACAGCCGGGTGTGCTGTGTTCACCCTTCTGTTCTGACAGTGTTCAAACTCAATGGAACAGGTTTGGAAAGTAAAAAAGCTTACATGGGTCCCTGCCAGCTTTTGAAGCACTCTTAGCATAGCACTGAGTTAATGGCAGTATAGGCGGCATGGCTTCTCTGAGGGGTATTCTGTGTTGTTCAAATAAATGAAAGAAAATCAAAGAATCTGTGTTGTTCTGAGCTGCCAGCTTTGAAGCACTCTTATCACTGGCACCAGTATTCTGTGGCATGTTCTGAGCCGTGGTGAAGTGAGAATGAAGGTATTCTGTGTTGTTCTGAGCTGTGGTGAAGCACCAGTATTCTGTGTTGTTCTGAGCCGTGGTGAAGCACCAACGCAAGGTATTCTGTGTTGTTCTGAGCCGTGGTGAAGCACCAGTATTCTGTGTTGTTCTGAGCCGTGGTGAAGAACCACCAGTATTCTGTGTTGTTCTGAGCCGTGGTGAAGCAAGGTGAAAGCACCAGTATTCTGTGTTGTTCTGAGCCAAGAATATTCTGTGTTGTTCTGAGCCGTGGTGAAGCACCAGTATTCTGTGTTGTTCTGAGCCGTGGTGAAGCACCAACGCAAGGTATTCTGTGTTGTTCTGAGCCGTGGTGAAGCACCAGTATTCTGTGTTGTTCTGAGCCGTGGTGAAGCACCAGTATTCTGTGTTGTTCTGAGCCGTGGTGAAGAATCAACGGAAGGTATTCTGTGTTGTTCTTGAAACAGATTGCTTTTGGTGAAGCACCAGTATTGAGGCTGTGTTTGTTTTGACAGTTGTGTCGGTGAAGAATCACCAAATGTATTCTGTGTTGTTCTGAAACCGTTGGAGAAGCCTCACCAGTATTCTGTGACTTGTTCTGGAGCGTGGTGAGCAGCACCATTTATTCAGTCAGAGTCTCATCTTTGATCTGTGCAGTGTGAAGAATTAAACATGGTTTCTGATTTGTTCTGAGCCGTAAACTTGAACAAGATGACTTCAGTATTCTGTCAATTGTGCTTGCCTAAAATCAGCAGTCATTTTCCAGTATTCTGTTTGTGTTCTTGTCAGTTCCAGAAAGTGCTAAATAAAATGTCCCATCAAATGTTCCATTTCCAATGTGCTTGTTCTGACTTATGTGAAGATCAAAAATGTCCATTTTACATCTGAGCAGAAATGATCCGAGTTCCCAGAACCTGTTAAAATATATGACAAAGCCAAACCACCCACCAAATGTGGCGGTTACTTGAAAACAGTGGAACATTAAGGCTGCACTTAGAAAACATTTTAAATGGACTTGGGAGCTTTGTGAGCAGTTAAACTGCAAGACCCACAGGATAATTCAGCTTATCTAATAGTCTCATCTTTTGAGAATGTCAGTTGCAGAACAAAGTGCCTCAATTTGACATTTTTGTTTTTTTTTTAAACGAACATTATACAAATTAACTCAATAAACTTAACAGATCTACTTCTGTATTATGTCAATCTGTGCTTTGTGTGCCCGTTCAACATGCCCCTGCCTTTCTGATGGTGCATCTCCCTTCCCTGTTCTGGCCAACAGATGCATGGAGTGCTAAATAAAATGTCCCTATTTTTCAAATGCTTGTTTCAAAATCCAAATGGCATTTTAATGAGGCTGAGGTGTGGATGTGTTAAATGAAACATTAGTCCAGGAGGCTGAAATGATCCGAGTGTCCTCATCAAAATGTTCCATTAGTCCAAAGGCTGAGGTGATACCCTGCGTGTCCCGTTAATGAAACATTATGTCCAAGGAGGCTGTGAAATGCGTGTCCCGTTAGTTATTGAAACATTTAAGGATGAAGTGATCAGCTTTGTCCCGTCAGTTTAAACATTAGACCCAAGAAGGCTAATACCAGCTGTCCCCAAAATGTTATTGAAACATTAGTCCAAGGAGGCTGAGAACATCAGTGTCCTTAGTTAGAAACATTGCCTCAAGGAGGCTGAGTTTGTTTTTGTCTTAGTTATTAAAACATTACAGAGGCTGAGGATACAGGTCTCTCTCACTCTTGAAACATTAGTCCAAGGACTGAGATACATGCGTGTCCCGTGTTATTGCAAACATTAGTCAGGAGGCTTGATCCTCTGTCCGTTGTTATTAAAACATTAGTTCAACATGCCCTCACTCTCCCGGAGTCTCTTAGTCCTGGTGATACCCTGCTTAGTCCCTGCCTGGAAACATTAGTGCATGGAGGCTGCGTGATACCCTCATGTCCCTGTGGATAAACATTAGTGAGGCTCCGTGGAGGTGATACCCTCGTTGTTAATTATTTTTAAAGCAGCCCTTTCAAACAGAAGTGATTGAAACATTAGTCCATGGAGGCTGAGGTGATACCCTGCGTGTCCCGTTAGTTATTGAAACATTAGTCCAAGGAGGCTGAGGTGATACCCTGCGTGTCCCGTTAGTTATTGAAACATTAGTCCAAGGTGGCTGAGGTGATACCCTGCGTGTCCCGTTAGTTATTGAAACATTAGTCCAAGGAGGCTGAGATGATACCCTGCGTGTCCCGTTAGTTATTGAAACATTAGTCCAAGGAGGCTGAGGTGATACCCTGCGTGTCCCATTAGTTATTGAAACATTAGTCCAAGGAGGCTGGTGATACCCTGCGTGTCCCATTAGTTATTGAAACATTAGTCCAAGGAGGCTGAGGTGATACCATGCGTGTCCCGTTAGTTATTGAAACATTAGTCCAAGGAGGCTGAGGTGATACCCTGCGTGTCCGTTAGTTATTGAAACATTAGTCCAAGGAGGCTGAGGTGATACCCTGCGTGTCCCGTTAGTTACATTTCATCTGTGTTTATATGACAGTAATTTCCACAGATGCTTTGTGCTTCATCTGAATTTGTCTGGTAGCCTCCGTTTTTCCCCCCACAACCGCCCTCAATGGAACAGCACCAATGTGGATTTGATACTTCGCTAACTAGACTAGACTTAATTGGGGAATGATGACCATAATGTACGGTGCTCAGCACGTCACTCCGCTGAGATGAATGTCTCAAACACATTTTTACGAGAGAAGGGTATAATCAAACTGTTAGGTTGTTGGGGTGTCTGGCTCAGCATATGTGGAACATACCACATGTGAACAGCCCGACATCTGTGCCTCTTTTTTCCCTTCCAGTCCTGTTTGTGTTGTGGAGGCAGATGAACAGGCTGTGATCCCCATGTTCTGGTCCCGACCCTGTTGATACAGGCAGAGTAAACAGCCATCCATCCCCTGGCCCTCCTGTTGCAGGCTACCACTGGCTGGTGCAGGGCTGGAGGCTGGAGTGGTACATTACATTGAAGTCAGTGGAGACCCACCCGTCTGTACGACTGGCTGTAAATACACCTCCTTCCACCCTGAGATGGGTCAGGGCCAGGTTAGGGCCAGGTTGGGGCCAGGTTGGGGCTGGACACCATCCGTGTAATGTTGATACGCTACAGAATGTGCTCTTGTTACAACTGAAATGTAGTCACAACCAAGATGTGTGGGATCTGAGAGGGCTTGCAGGCGGGCGTCGTCAGAGACGCCCGGCGGTCCTCCACTATTGGCTTATTAAGGTCTGATGTCATCACTGACGTGCATTTATATTACAGTCATTTAGTCAACAGTCTAGGTCAGACTCCAGACCAGACTACTGAGATGGTGTCCCTGTTCCTTTGGGGGGCGTTTCCCCTCAGGGCTGGTTAGGGTTTAGACTGAAGCAGCACGGAGAAGGATTCCATTAAACTCCACTGCTGCTGGACGCCGCCTGTCTGCCCAGCCCAGCCAGCCAGCCAGCGCAGCCCGCCCTCACAACAGCCCCAGTACAATACGGCCCAGTGGAGCTCTCTGCCCTGTGGTGACCTTCTCATGAAAGCCCTCTGTGCCGAGGGCTGAGACTACCCGCCATGCAAACGGTGGCAGGCGTTAGCCACTCTCAAGGAATGCACAGTGGTTCATATATAAAAGGGTCAGTGCCTCGAACTCAGTAGAACTTTGTCACTCTGAGGGAGGTTGAGTATCGCTGTTGACTCTACTGCTGCCTGTCAGCTGTGTATTGTGTCGTAATTGGCCTCAAGTGGGCCACATCTCCTGTACTGTATACATACTGCATATTGACCAGGGTTGGGGCTGTGGGCTGTGTAGGTGGGACACACTGTGGTCACTATGTCAGACGGCCCGGCTGACTCCTTGTGTCACGTTCGGGTCAAACGGGCTCTGCCATAATCAGACAATGGGTGCTTTATGGCCAATGGGTTGATCAGCCCCTAACTCCATCCCCCTGAGACATTCTGCACATTGAATGTGAAGTAGCCAGTCCATGACAGTCCTCCACAACCACCATGCTTTCCTCCACTGACTGTTGTTCATCTCCTCATATTCTTTCTGTCCTCAGACCGAAAATTTGGACGCCTGCCTCAGTTTCCTGGATGCAAGAGGAGTGAATGTACAAGGGCTCTCCTCAGAAGGTAAGACTGAATTCTTATTATTTTAATGGAGATGAATGTATAATGATGATTGTTAACCCATGAGGCTTGAGACAAGGCTAGGAACTAGGACTGTGGTTGTACGGTTTCTTAAGCTATGGGTCGGTACCACAACTGGACTCTGAAAATACTTATATTTCTTCTCGATTTGGGTTATTGGGTCACGGAAGGACGGTGAATTTCTTATTTGGGTCTCGAGCTGAAAAATGTATCACAGGATGGAAGGAAGTTAAATGTGTCGTTGAGAGTTATAGCAGGATCGGTCAACCTAACTACACATAGTTTTTGAATGGCCCATTTGAGGTTACTCTCCTCCTACAAGCTGCTATGAATCAGATATACAGCCCTACTCGTATGGGTGTTAACATGTCTGAAGTTGCCCCACAGTAACTGGCCAACTGTTATTTAAGACCAGTGTTTGTTTCCTGGACCCCCCGTCAGTTTAACTCCCCCTCTAAAGTTTGGGGAAGTGACGATGCCCTTGACCTGTCGGAACAGCCCAAATAGCCATCCCAATACTCTGACCAGATACTCTAAATTATGTCCACCTAAAAACAGCAAAGTGACTTTGCCAGTCTGGAATAGAAGAGGGTACCTAAATATACAGGCTATTGGGTTACTTTTTTATAGCCGTGGGTCTCTGTCCCCCTGGGCCATGTGTATGAGGAGTGGGCCAGGCGTGGGTCTCTGTCCCCCTGGACCATGTGTATGAGGAGTGGGCCAGGCGTGGGTCTCTGTCCCCCTGGGCCATGTGTATGAGGAGTGGGCCAGGCATGGGTCTCTGTCCCCCTAGGCCATGTGTATGAGGAGTGGGCCAGGCGTGGGTCTCTGTCCCCCTGGGCCATGTGTATGAGGAGTGGGCCAGGCGTGGGTCTCTGTCCCCCTGGGCCATGTGTATGAGGAGTGGGCCAGGCGTGGGTCTCTGTCCCCCTGGGCCATGTGTATGAAGAGTGGGCCAGGCGTGGGTCACTGTCCTCCTGGGCCATGTGTATGAGAAGTGAGTCAGGCTTGGGTCTCTGTCCCCCTGGGCCATGTGTATGAGGAGTGGGCCAGGCGTGGGTCTCTGTCCCCCTGGGCCATGTGTATGAGGAGTGGGCCAGGCGTGGGTCTCTGTCCCCCTAGGCCATGTGTATGAGGAGTGGGCCAGGCGTGGGTCTCTGTCCCCTGGGCCATGTGTATGAGGAGTGGGCCAGGCGTGGGTCTCTGTCCCCCTGGGCCATGTGTGAAGAGTGGGCCAGGCGTGGGTCACTGTCCTCCTGGGCCATGTGTATGAGGAGTGAGTCAGGCGTGGGTCTCTGTCCCCCTGGGCCATGTGTATGAGGAGTGGGCCAGGCGTGGGTCTCTGTCCCCCTGGGCCATGTGTATGAGGAGTGGGCCAGGCGTGGGTCTCTGTCCCCCTAGGCCATGTGTATGAGGAGTGGGCCAGGCGTGGGTCTCTGTCCCCTGGGCCATGTCTATGAGGAGGGGCCAGGCGTGGGTCTCTGTCCCCCTGGGCCATGTGTATGAAGAGTGGGCCAGGCGTGGGTCACTGTCCTCCTGGGCCATGTGTATGAGGAGTGGGCCAGGCGTGGGTCTCTGTCCCCCTGGGCCATGTGTATGAGGAGTGGGTCAGGCTTGGGTCTCTGTCCCCCTGAGCCATGTGTATGAGGAGTGGGCCAGGCATGGGTCTCTGTCCCCCTGGGCCATGTGTATGAGGAGTGGGCCAGGCGTGGGTCTCTGTCCCCCTGGGCCATGTGTATGAGGAGTGGGTAAGGCGTGGGTCTCTGTCCCCCTGGGCCATGTGTATGAGGAGTGGGCCAGGCGTGGGTCTCTGTCCCCCTGGGCCATGTGTATGAGGAGTGGGCCAGGCGTGGGTCTCTGTCCCCCTGGGCCATGTGTATGAGGAGTGGGCCAGGCGTGGGTCTCCGTCCCCCTGGGCCATGTGTATGAGGAGTGGGCCAGTCATTCCATATACCCCTAAGCTAGTGAGGACTATGCTTCATTGAATTAGCTGTGGGATCTGCAGACTTTTGAGGCCTCCATACGCTTGTGCTTAGTTTTTACGAGGCGTGGAATTTGAAAAGAAACGGGACGTTTGATGTACTTGGAGGGTATAGGATTTTTCCAGAAAACAATCTAATAATCTTCTCGGAAAAAACCTCCAGAAAGGCGTCTTGTGGGCGACCTCAGCCTCAGATGTGCCAGATTTAATGATCTTGTTTGTCGCATGCGTCAACGTCCCGGAAACACCCCTGATATAACTTCATAGCAAGCAAACAAAGACTTAATACATAGCATAATAAAACTGGACTTCCTCATTTTCTGTTCAATGAAAACAGCCAACAAATGGTACAACAACCCTTCAATGTCCAGCACTCTTTTGTTCTGCCAGGGTCTTCAACACCCGCTTTCAGTTCCACCAGTTAACCCACAGGTTCATCCGTGCCTGCTGAGATCTATTCAAAGGTCACTCGCTCTAGTCTAAACCAAATATTTTAAAAGCAGGTGTGAACCTCTAAAAGTGTCCTTCCTGCAGTTCATAGCCATGTACAGAGAGGGGTCATCCGTGGCAGGTCATTAAGTGGTGGCAGGGTCTGTACGGTGAGGGAGAACCATCTGGACGGCAGGGCCCTGCTCTCACTGTGACGACTGTGACATGAGCCCAAACCTACTCCTTGATCTCTGTGGTCACAGATGCCTGTTCGAATAGGTCTGTTTTTCCTAGCCTGGTTAGCACTTAAATGCCTTTCCTTGCCGGGTCAGTGAGGACACGCATACTCACCCTCCTGATCCCCAACATGGTGATCACGCCTACTGTGTCCACCACTCTGTAAAACCAGCAGTCCATATATTCTGCCTTCATCAGATAACTAGCAGGAAGATGCACAGGTCAGGACCAGTTCTGGATGTAACTCAGATTCAGATCGTCAGCTGGTTGGGAACAGAGTAGCTGAAAGGGGAAGAGAATGTATAATACGAGGTTTAAAAAAACCTCAGATCATATCACTTTTGAAAGGGAAATGGATAACTTCCTCTTTCTCTACAGTCAAAGTTCGCAGCCTTGGTCGTTAGGGTCAAATGTTATTGAAAGAGGCCAAGGCTAAATCGTCCCGCGTCTGGGGATTAAATCCAGGAAAGATTAATTGGGTGGGAGCGGTTCAGCAGGCCCATTTTTCCTGTACCATTCAGGCCTAGCAGAACCCTCCATCTACCTCCTCCGAAGTCCTTGTGGCTCGTAAAATCCGCCCCAAAAAGACAAAGGTTAAATGAAACCGCGTCAACCACTTAAAAGTCCCTCGAAGCGGGGCCCATATACTCTGACTGTGGCCCAAGGAGGACTGGCCCCGAAGTGCTGACAGCACTTAGCCCACGTTGCTTTGAAACTGGGCATAAGACATGTGCTCCTGTATGGTGGGGCCAATGGAGCTTAGCATAACTAACCATAATTGGATAATTCTGAGGAGAGGGTCTCTGGAAGCAGGCTGAATAGAAAGAGTGGGAGCAGGCTGGTAAAGCAGGCTGGTAAAGCAGGCTGGTTAAGAGCAGGCTGGCGTTAGAGGAAACCCTATCATGGTGGACCTCCCTCCGTTACCCGATATCTGGATTAAGTTCGGTTCCATTTTCCTCAAAATCGCAGCTGTTTTGTTTTTCTCTAAATGACAACCCTGCTGCGATATCTGTGTTTAATGAATTTGTCCACATCCATATGAAGCACGAGGAGACAACTGGTCACATTGATATCAAATGTCTGTATTTGTCTGAATGTCTGAATAGATGTTCACATGGTCAACTGCTTCTATCTCTTACTCTTTAGGATGGTTTTCCTTGAACCAGATTAAGCCTAGTCCTGGACTAGTAAACACTTTCAATGGAGATTCTCCATTCAGCATGTTTTTTAGTCCACAAACAGGCTTAATCTGGTTCCGGGTAACTGGTCCTTCATGTTTCAAATAGTAACCTCAAAAGGCCCTGTATTTCTGTTGTGCTATTGTTTTCCACACAGTAAATCTCTAATTATTCTGTGGCCAGTGACAAATTGCTTTGCCGAATGAATGTGGGCCGTTTTGTTCTTCAAGTGAATACTGCCCGTTTGGACTGCTGCAATGTAACAGTATAAATGACTGCTTCCTGGAGTTTGAAATCGAAAACGTAAAGATTAATCTTTCCAACTTTTGTAATCGCCAAACAACAGGCCAAGAAAGTTGAGCCCCGTTACGTAAACTGCTGTGTCAGCTGTTGAAATCTTTCAAACAGCCTCTGTGTCAGCTATTCTGATATGAAAAGCCATTTCACAAGTGGATGCGTTAGCGCTCCGATGACGGGGGCTGAGTGGAGAGATACATTTTCATTCCTGGATTTCAGATTAATCATATCACAGTTGATAGGCTCCCTTTGTTTTTCAGGGAGAAGTTAACTTTAAAAGCATTTTAGAGTAAGTTTAGAGTGAATGTGTGCAACCTAGTCTGAACCCATTTCTCACGAGGACTAAGTCACTCAGCCAGTGGTCTTAGGTGAATCCCTAGTGCAATAATTGTGAAATAGTCAATATCAACAAAATGAAATTCAAAAATAGGTTGCCACGGTTACAGTTAAATTAGACACTTGTTCCGTTAGTAATAGCACACTGTACTTGACTCACTATTTCATTCTCACTTCCTCATTCTGAGACGAAAACAACACTAGATACTCACTTCCCTTGTGTCAGATGTGTGTTTGTGTCTTCTCTTAGCCAAGCCAGGAATCACACAGGGCGGTAAATATATGTCATTTAGCTAGCTGACGCTTTTATCCAAACCAATTATAGTACTGCGTGCATACATTTCAGTATTGTTGGCAGCAGCTAGATTTGAACCCACGTTCCTGATAATGATGTGCTCTGTTCCCCTGTCTACCCGTCAGAGATCCGGAATGGGAATCTAAAGACCATCCTGGGACTGTTCTTCATCCTGTCTCGCTACAAGCAGCAGCAGCAACAGCAGCAGCAGTACTACCAGTCCCTGGTAGAGCTTACACACCAGACCACTGGGGGCGGCGCCGGCCAGCCCCCAAAACGCAACCAGAGATGCAGTCCAGGTAGGCTCAGTTGTCCTCAATGGCTTCGGGTGAAGTTGGCGCTAGATGCTACATTTTGGGTCAGTTTTGCATTTTCCTTACTAATGGTTTACTAGTCACATTTGCAGCCACTATGCTGGTGTGTTATTTTGCTTCTGAACACATTTGATCTTGAGATATTTTGACTTTGGTGTACGGTTCAAATTGAGTTTGTCTCGTCCAAACAGGTCCCTGCTATGTATTTTCACACCATTTGTATTTATTATGGATCCAAGGCAGCAGCTAATCTTCCTGGGGTCCATCAAAATTAAGACAGTTTATATAATTTTTTAAAACATTACCATACAGTCAGAGATTTCACAACACACTGTGGGCCCTCAGGCCCCTGCTCCACCACTACCACATATCTACAGTACTAAATCTATGTGTGTGTGTGTGTGTGTGTGTGTGTGTGTGTGTGTGTGTGTGTGTGTCGATGCCTATGTTTGTGTTGCTTCACAGTCCCGGTTCCATAAGGTGTTTTTTTATCTGTTTTTTAAATCAAATTTTACTACCTGCGTCAGTTACTTGATGTGGAATAGAGTTCCATGTAGTCATGGCTCTATGTAGTACTGTGTGCCTCCCATAGTCTGTTCTGGACTTGGACTTGTGGCCTGTCTTGCGGGGTATGTATGGGTGTCCGAGCTGTGTGCCAGTAGTTTAGACAGACATTTGACCATTTAATAAACAGATAGGAGCTAACAGAGGAACATTTCAACACATTGCAGAAGTAGACAGAAAGTGGACTCTGCCGCTGCCCACTAAGCAGTAAAAACAGGAAGGGATCCAGGCCCATGTGATGTAAATAGACAGCCCAGCCTGAGAGAAGCATCCCAAGAGAGGTTTAAAGTGCCACAGATGGGTGGCATTCCCATGGCGAGCTCAGGTTACACCTCCCAACCATCCCAACCAGGCCCTGGTCTGGCCTGCTGCTGGTGTATGGATGTATTCTGAGGTACCCGGTGTTGATCCTCTGGTCACTGTCAGGACTGCGGAACGCTAGAGAGGGAGAGAGGCAAGGAGGGGCAGAGTTTGAGAGGCTATAACTGAATAACTGAGTCTAGGGGTATTAGCCTGGTTATGGGTGGGAGGGGTGCGCAGAGAGGCACAGCTGCCCCTCATTCCTCCCTCTCGGGCCTCAGCTTTCTGGGACCTCTCCCAGTCAGAGGCAGCAACAAGCGACAGGTGCGGGTCCGATACCCCAAGCCGGGCCTTGGTGATGTCACACAGCAGAAGTAGGCCAGGAGGCCATAAGGAGCCAGGAACCAGAGGGCTAGTTAAATGTATGGGGCTGGCTTCCAACAACACCCAGGATCTGCCACGGTTTCCTCAAGGTCTGCCAGGCCCAGTAACGTCTCATTCCCCTGGGGGAGATTAGTAAATCAACACCCCACGAGATGCGATGCTCCACAGCACATCACTGCTACAGGAAGCCATTGTTTTCCCAGTAGAGAAGTGGTCGGTGTGGTGGTGCTTTTAATGGAGAACCAGATACGGTGTGTGTCTAAAATCTGACGCAAACCAGGATGATTAATCAGTCTGTCATTAATATTTCAGAACCGACACAAGAAGGATTTTTAGGTATTCAACTGTAGGGGAATATGAGGACATGTTACATTAGCCAATTAGCTTGAGCTGTAAAGTGTTTCAAGTGAAATATACTCTGAGTAAGCATTCACCTCTCTGCTCGTATGACATGCAGGTTAGCATTCACCTCTCTGCTCGTATGACATGCAGGTTAGCATTCACCTCTCTGCTCGTATGACATGCAGGTTAGCATTCACCTCTCTGCTCGTATGACATGCAGGTTAGCATTCACCTCTCTGCTCGTATGACATGCAGGTTAGCATTCACCTCTCTGCTCGTATGACATGCAGGTTAGCATTCACCTCTCTGCTCGTATGACATGCAGGTTAGCATTCACCTCTCTGCTCGTATGACATGCAGGTTAGCATTCACCTCTCTGCTCGTATGACATGCAGGTTAGCATTCACCTCTGCTCGTATGACATGCAGGTTAGCATTCACCTCTCTGCTCGTATGACATGCACCTCTCTGGTTAGCATTCACCTCTCTGCTCGTATGACATGCAGGTTAGCATTCACCTCTCTGCTCGTATGACATGCAGGTTAGCATTCACCTCTCTGCTCGTATGACATGCAGGTTAGCATTCACCTCTCTGCTCGTATGACATGCAGGTTAGCATTCACCTCTCTGCTCGTATGACATGCAGGTTAGCATTCACCTCTCTGCTCGTATGACATGCAGGTTAGCATTCACCTCTCTGCTCGTATGACATGCAGGTTAGCATTCACCTCTCTGCTCGTATGACATGCAGGTTAGCATTTTTCTTCATGAATCTTGTACTGCTCTGCAGAGGGGACACTAGTTGGAACAGCCACAATGTCATTGAACCTAACCTTAACCCTAGCCTTAAGCACACTGATAACCTTAACCCTAACCACACTGCTAACCCTAATTCCTAACCTTAACCACACTGCTAAACCTAATGCCTAACCTTAACCACACTGCTAACCCTAATGCCTAACCCTAACCACACTGCTAACCCTAATGCCTAACCCTAACCACACTGCTAACCCTAATGCCTAACATTAACCACACTGCTAACCCTAATGCCTAACCTTAACCACACTGCTAACCCTAATGCCTAACCCTAACCACACTGCTAACCCTAATGCCTAACCCTAACCACACTGCTAACCCTAATGCCTAACCTTAACCACACTGCTAACCCTAATGCCTAACCTTAACCACACTGCTAACCCTAATGCCTAACCTTAACCACACTGCTAACCCTAATGCCTAACCTTAACCACACTGCTAACCCTAATGCCTAACCCTAACCACACTGCTAACCCTAATGCCTAACCTTAACCACACTGCTAACCCTAATGCCTAACCTTAACCACACTGCTAACCCTAATGCCTAACCTTAACCACACTGCTAACCCTAATGCCTAACCCTAACCACACTGCTAACCCTAATGCCTAACCTTAACCACACTGCTAACCCTAATGCCTAACCTTAACCACACTCCTAATCCTAATGCCTAACCCTAACCACACTGCTAACCCTAATGCCTAACCTTAACCACACTGCTAATCCTAATGCCTAACCCTAACCTTAATCAAGACTAAAAGCACATTTTTGTTTTCATACATTTTTACAGTATGGCCCTTCTAGCAGAAGTTTTGCCTCAAGGACAAGACTCATCCCAATAAACGCTAACCTGCGTACCGCATTGTCTGATTTCACAGGCGTGACCAGCCCTGTCTGGATCTCCTGACCAAAAATACAATCTAGGACAATGTAGTCTGATCCACTGAAC
>NW_026287518.1:210000-265000 GCF_023373465.1 Oncorhynchus keta | reverse complement strand
TGCATTTAAGAGCAGTTGGAGGCCACAGAATGAGAGTAGAGTTGTATGGCATTGGAGCTCATCTGGAGGTTGGGTAACACATTGTCCAAAGAGGGGCCAGAAGTATACAGAATGGTGTCGTCTGCTTAGAGGTGGATTAGAGAATCACCAGCAGCAAGAGCGACATCATTGATGATGTCTACAGAGAAGAGAGAAGAGAAGAGTCAGCCCAAGAATTTAACCCTGCGGCACCCCATAGAAACTGCCAGAGGACCGGACAACAGGCCCTCCGATTTGACATACTGAATATCAGAGAAGTAGTTGGTGAACCAGGCGAGGCAATCATTTGAGAAACCAATGCTGTCGAGTCTGCCAATAAGAATGTGGTGATTGACAGAGAGCTCATTGAAGTCATTAAAGCCTTGGCCAGGTCATGATGCTCTATGATACTTCCCTAGCTCATTAAAGCTCTATAGTACTATGGTCAATGGTACTTCCCTAGCTCATTGAAGCACAATCCCTAGCTTTAAAGCTCTATGGTACTTCCCTAGCTCATTGAAGCTCAATGGTACTTCCTAGCTCATTGATGCTCAATGGTACTTCCCGAGCTCATTAAAGCTCTATGGTACTTCCCTAGCTCATTGAAGCTCAATGGTACTTCCCTAGCTCATTGAAGCTCTATGGTACTTCCATGGCTCATTAAAGCTCTATGGTACTTCCTAGCTCATTGAAGCTCAATGGTACATCCCTAGCTCATTGATGCTCAATGGTACTTCCCTAGCTCATTGATGCTCAATGGTACTTCCCTGGCTCATTGATGCTCAATGGTACTTCCCTAGCTCATTGATGCTCAATGGTACTCCCTAGCTCATTGAAGCTCAATGGTACTTCCTAGCTCATTGAAGCTTGTGGTACTTCCCTGGCTCATTGAAGCTCTGTGGTACTTCCCTAGCTGAAGCTCTGTGGTACTTCCCTAGTTCATTGAAGCTCAATGGTACTTCCCTAGCTCATTGAAGCTCTGTGGTACTTCCCTAGCTCATTGAAGCTCTATGGTACTTCCCTAGCTCATTGAAGCTCTATGGTACTTCCCTAGCTCATTGAAGCTCTGTGGTACTTCCCTAGCTCATTGAAGCTCTATGGTACTTCCCTAGCTCATTGAAGCTCTATGGTACTTATTTAGCTTATTGGCATACAGCAGAAGAAGTGCCAGGCATAGTGAATATCTCAGAGGTCAATTAGTAGCCACCCTTAACGGTGTTGTCAGAAACCGAATGTTTCTGGTTCTCAGGGATACAGAATTTTCAATCTAACTTCCGTTTCCCCTAAAACGGAAGTGGGAACTCCGCCCAGGTGCTTTGCTTCGTCTGCCTTGTTTGGTTAATTAGTAGCCAACAATGACTTGGCACCTCCTCAAAATCAAAGCCGTGTTAATTTACTAGGGAGAGAGAGCGTCCACAGTTATGACTCAGACAGTCAGTTTGACTAAAACTCATTAGAGTTGGGGGTAATTTGAACAGGAGCACTACGCTACACCAAATGATCGTTATCACTTTCATTGGGAGTTGGGAGTTCATTGGGAGGCCAACCATGCATTGATAAGGGTATGGCTCTGTGTTGCCCAGTTTTAATCTAAGATAAGATCTCTTCAGTAGCCCTAATGAAACCAACTGAGAAATAATGTCTCATAAATAATTTATTTATTCTGTAAAATGGAATACTTTCTCATCACAAGTGGCACCAAAACCTCCCTCTCCCAACTTCCTTCCATCTGTCCTTCCTTTTCCTGTCTCTCTCCCATCTGGGAGGAAGTGACCTGTGAACCATAAAGATGACCTGAATATTTATATCTTATAAGAATATTCAGAAATGCAATCTAATTGCTTTTGATAATCTGCATATCCCTTCTGTCGCTTCTGTGAAACTGCGCTAATTTTGCCCTTGAAAAACGCAGTTATTTTATTCCGATAATTATTGAGTGTGCCAATTTACCCAGGATGCATTAAGTGTTCAGTCTAGTCTTCATTTTACATTCCAAGGCAACTGGCACTGGGACTGGGTATCACTCACCTCTTATGGGTGGGTTTATTGGCCCTCATCTCTTCCACTAGCCTAAAACTAAATAACTAACAAACAGATATACACAGAGGACATGTCCTGACTGTCGGGCAAGATCAGGTAACTCTAGATGACCAATGCCATTGTTTATTCAGAAACCTGTGTGTTTTGTTTGTTTGTGATGACAGTTAAAGGCCAGGAGGTCAACTTTCCTGAGTCCACTTTGGCGTTGTTAGAGTCTTAGTGGGTCAGCTTTGGGAATTAGGCTACAGTATTGCATGTGTGATTTACAGAGTACAGTCGTGGCCAAAGGTTTTGAGAATGACACAAATATTAATTTCCACAAAGTTTGCTGCTTCAGTGTCTTTAGATATTTTTGTCAGATGTTACTATGGAATACTGAAGTATAATTACAAGTGTCAAATACTTTTATTGACAATTACATGAAGTTGATGCAAAAAGTAAATATTTGCAGGGTTGACCCTTCTTTTTCAAGACCTCTGTAATCCGCCCTGGCATGCTGTCAATTTACTTCTGGGCCACATCCTGACTGATGGCAGCCCATTCTCGCATAATAAATGCTGAGAGTTTGTCAGAATTTGTGGATTTTGGTTTGTCCACCTGCCTCTTGAGGATTGACCACAAGTTCTCAATTGGATTCAGGTCTGGGGAGTTTCCTGGCCATGGACCAAAAATATCGATGTTTTATTCCCCGAGCCACTTAGTTATCACTTTTGTCTTATGGCAAGGTGCTCCATCATGCTGGAAAAGGCATTGTTCGTCACCAAACTGTTCCTGGATGGTTGGGAGAAGTTAATCTCAGAGGATGTGTTTGGTACCATTCTTTATTCATGGCTGTGTTCTTAGGCAAAATTGTGAGTGAGCCCACTTCCTTGGCTGAGAAGCTACCCCACACATGAATGGTCTCAGGATGCTTTACTGTTGGCATGACACAGGACTGATGGTAGCGCTCACCTTGTCTTCTCCGGACAAGCTTTTTTCCAGATGCCTCAAAAAGTCGGAAAGGGGATTCATCAGAGAAAATTACTTTACCCCAGTCCTCAGCAGTCCAATCCCTGTATCTTTCCAGAATATCAGTCTGTCCCTAATGTTTTTTTTTGTGGAGAGAAGTGGCTTCTTTGCTGTCCTTCTTGACACCATGCCATCCTCCAAAATTCTTTGCCTCACTGGGCGTGCAGACGCACTCACACCTGCCTGCTGTCATTCCTGAGCAAGCTCTGTGCTGGTGGTGCCCCGATCCCGCAGCTGAATCAACTTTAGGAGACGGTCCTGGTGCTTGCTGGACTTTCTTGGGCACCCTGAAGCCTTCTTCACAACAATTGAACCGCTCTCCTTGAAGTTCTTGCTGATCCGATAAATGGTTGATTTAGGTGCAATCTTACTGGCAGCAATATCCTTGCCTGTGAAGCCCTTTTTGTGCAAAGCAATGATGACGGCATGTGTTTCCTTGCAGGTAACCATGTTTGACAGAGGAAGAACAATGATTTCAAGCACCACCCTCTGTTTGAAGCTTCCAGTCTGTTATTCAAAGTAAATCAGCATGACAGAGTGATCTCCAGCCTTGTTCTCGTCAACACTCACACCTGTGTTAACGAAAGAATCACTGACATGATGTCAGCTGGTCCTTTTGTGGCAGCGCTGAAATGCAGTGGAAATGTTTTTTTTTGGGGGTTCAGTTAATTTGCATGGCAAAGAGGGACTTTGCAATTCATCTGATCACTCTTCATAACATTCTGGAGTATATGCAAATTGCCATCACACAAACTGAGGCAGCAGACTTTGTGAAAATGTATATTTGTGTCATTCTCAAAACTTTTGGCCACGACTGCACAGGAGACCTTCTTCCCTTATACTGTAGACATGAATAACCTGCTTCACACTGGACTGACTGACAGTCCACCACAACCACAGGAGGCTGTTGAGGGAGAACAGCTCATAATAATGGCCGGAACAGAGGAAATGGAATGTCAACAAACACCTGGAAACCATGTGATACCATTCTACTGGTTCCGCTCCAGCCATTACCACGAGCCCGTTCTCCTCAATTAAGGTGTCACCAACCTCCTGTGGTCCACAACATACCCAAGGGTCTCTTCTTGATTATCAAAGGGTGCACAGCATTTAAATTCATCAAGTAGTAAAAATACTGTTTAATATGGGGAGGACAGGCTCGTGGTAATTGCAGAAGCGGAATCAGTGGAATGGTATCAAATACATCAAACACATCCATCCTTACCTCTGCAACCTCCACTGAAACATAGATATACAAAACCTAGAATGGTGTAGCAGTACATATTTTTCTGGACAGGGAAACTGTGGCATTGCTCTTAGTTGAGCATCATGGTCATGTCCACCCAGGTGCGTACCTCGGCGACTCCGGTGTACACAGAGGGGGTAGAGGTAGAGCAACCACTGCTGCCCCAGAACACAATACCGACCAGGCTCCACACCTTGTTCTTCTCACAGACCAGGGGGCCACCGGAGTCCCCATGCAGGAGGAAACACCTTTACCACCAGCACAGATCATTTCATGAATCATGTTGCCCCAGTGCTTCTTGCACTCAGCACCCTGCTGCAGTTTTGTTGGGATAATTGGCAGGCTGGTAGCTGCTCATGCACCAGCCTGAAGTCACACAGGTCATGCCAGGGGCGAAGTTGTCTTCATACGAAGCCAGACACACGGGGACACTTTGGCGCTCAGGGTGGTGTGGGGTGGCCAGCTTGATCAAGAGGATGTCATTTTTGATGGTGCTGGGGTTCCACCTGGAGTGGGTGAACACTTTAGCAGGCTTCAGGATCTGGATGGCCTCATTGCTCATGAGCATGTCGTGCTCGCCGGTGGGAGGTCTTGACATCGCAGTGAGCAGCAGTCACCACCTAGTACTCGTTTGTCAGGGAAACTCCACAGAAGTGGGTGCCAGATTGCTGCCAGGAGTGGGGCACAGCCTCCTCACCATTGATGAAGCGGCCATAGCCACAGGAGAGAATGCGGGGTACCGCAGACGTAGGCGGCGCTTACAAACGCGAGACAGGAGACGAACCAGAGAAAAGCCATTGTGATAACGCGACAGTCTAGAAGACAGAGATACTATTTATCTCCAAACCCCATCCGCCTGTAACCAATCAGAGACTGTGGTGTGTCCAACCCTCCCAAAAGCCGAGGGTAGCCATGGTAGAATAGTAACATCCTGCTGGAACCAGTCTGATGATTTGGGACTCAGACTGATAAAATTGTAAACTTAGCAATCAGGCTGGTTCTACAATGCTAGGGGGATGTCCAGCTGCTTGTCAATGCTGGGCAATCAAACAGTTCTCAGTCAAGTACCAGGAGGGCGAGACACTGCTCAAAACGGCCTCTTATCTTAGCTTAATGCTAATATAACAAAACATTTTTTAAATCATATTTTTACATTTTTGATTATTGTGTGCTTGTTGACATTTACTGCATTTATTGAAAAGAACTAGGAACATAAGCATGGACTACTGTAGGTAGCTATGTTAGCTAACAACATATATTTGGAAAAGCTAGGCACATGCCAAAAATTAGCTGTCTAGCTAGCTCACTTTGCTAGCACAATAGCTGGCTGTGAAGATGGTTAACAAGCTAGCTGAAGCTAATGACATGACTGATGCTAACAAACTAAGCGAGATAGATAGTTAACGTATAATGCATTATGCTCTCTGGCCTTATACCAAGTAGTATAAGATAAGTGTATTATAAGACATTATAAATGCATTTATAAGGCCTTATATGTATCCCTCATTGAAAGTGTTACCAGTCAGTAGGATGGTTGGTCCTTTGTCCAAGAGTGCATGTGTGTATTAATGCATGTGTCGGCAGGTATGTGTGTGGCTGTGCATTGATTCTCTTCCTCAATAGTGTGCAGCGATTTCTACAGTCACACACAGCAGATACATCACAACATATGCATCTGGATCGAAATGAGTATAACATCCTGGCGTTTTAAAGAAACGTTCTACTTTTCACATATTATAAAACGTTATATTTTCACACATCCAAAATGCTGACTAGAACGCATGTATGGGTATTCAGACACGGTCTGCATCTTTACTTTGGATAGAAAGGTAGAGCGAGAGATGGAATTAACACTTCCTGATTAGCCTTGTTAAAATGGCACATGTTGTTATGTGTCTGCTGTATGTGACTGTTGCAAACCAAACGCTAGGCTAGATACAAGGTTAGGTCATGCCTTAATAGAAGCTTATTGCTTTTCTTTGTCATTTGCTGTGGCATATCAAGAATAGCGTCGTGAAACTTTCAGATAGAACAGCAACAAGTATGTTTGCATCATACCCTTGGATTATCGATGATATTCACACAGCTGGAATGCTGTTTCAGCCAATCAGCATCCAGGATCCAAAATACCCGGTTTATAATAGCCCTTATACACTAGGTTTTAAGTCTTGTTAATGATTCCGTGCTACTGTAGCTTTTTATTTATTAATTTTTTAATTTTAAAATCCGAAACATACAATATACTTGCAGTGAAGCTGCTCAACAACTACATCATACCAGTCATCTAACAGACTCCCATTCAGAGCGACACACAGAAGCATCCAGGATCAATGCCCTGCTCAAGGGCACGTTGACAGATCTCCCACTAGGCCAAAAACGTGAACCGGAACCCTCCAAGATCCCCTCTCACAGTTCCCAAATAGCTGTCCCTCAACCATTCGAGACCCCTAACGCTAGCAGTGGATTCAGTCAGCAGTAACCCGACTGTGGTAACACTTTACGTTCCTCTCGTGTACTAAAATATTACGTTGTGAATGTAGTAATCATACAATTACTGCACAATAATATTTTTATGTTCAAGTATGTTTATTGAATGTCATGTTCAGTTCAGACCAATGGGTGGCACTCTCAGTCTTGGTAGCTAATGTTTAGTTGTTGTACATTACATAGTAATATATAGAATGACATAGCAATACATAGTGTGACATAACAATGCATAAAATGACATAGCAATATACAGGATGGACAGGGACGCTGCAACATGGCTCTTAGTTGGCAGCCAGGGTCTGGTCCACCCAGGAACGGAACTCGGTGACGCGGGCATACACAGCGGGGTAGTGGTGGAGCAACGGCTGCTGCCCCAGGACACAATACCGACCAGGGTCCAGACGTTGTCCTTCTCACAGACCAGGGGGCCACCGGAGTCACCCATGCAGGAGGTAGCACCAGCACCACCGGCACAGATCATGACGTCGGAGATGTTGCTCCCCCAGTGCTGCTTGCACTGCTCGTTGGACAGAAGGGGCAGAGCAGCCTGCTGCAGCTGGTTAGGGGTGCTGATAGCATTGTAGCGCAGCAGACCCCAGCCGGAGGTCACACAGGTCATGCCAGGTGCAAAGACGTCGGCGGTCTCAGCCAGGCACACCGGGGACACATTGGTGTTCAGGACAGCAGGGGTGGACAGCTTGATCAGGGAGATATCGTTGTTGATGGTACTGGGGTTCCACTTGGGGTGGGTGAACACCTGTGGGTGAGGAGAGGGGGTGCGGTGGGTTGAGGGAAAGAAGGGACGGTTAGAACTGAAACCTTTATGAAATGGCGAGTTCAGGTAGGTCTACAGGACGACGTTGCGCTGACGGATCACTGATCGGATCAGCTGAGCTGGCGGGGGATAGACTGATCCTAGATCAGCACCTGAGGGAACTTCTACCCAGATCTATAGAGGAGGATGTGTGACTGTGCTGTACCTTAGCTGGCTTCAGGATCTGGATGTCCTCAGCGTTGTTGCCACTGCCCTTCTTGTGCTCTCCAACGATCACGCGGTGGTAGGTAGCGACGTTGCAGTGAGCGGCGGTGACCACCCAGTTCTCGTTGATCAGGGATCCCCACAGAAGTGGAAGCCGCTGGTCTGCTGCAGAGATACCTGCCAGGGCCAGGAGTGGGGCACAGCCTCCTCACCATTAACGATGCGGGCATAGCCAGACACCTCGGGCTTGATGGCGGGGATGCCACAGCCTGGTTACATGAGAATATTTTGTAAACACTTAGCTCATCATGTTTTATAACAACAGTAAATGCTCTGTTTAATGCAACATACTCAACCATGGGCATCCAACGTACGGAAGTGTTTCCAAATAACATCACCAAGTGCTAGCAATGTAGCAGAAGCACATAATGAGAACAGTAGTGGTCCAAGACCAGAGCCTTGAGGAACTCCACAACTTACTTTTACACTTTTAGCATTAAAACAAGGGTTAAGGGTTAAATCAAGGAGGTAACACTGTAGGTAAAGAGAAGGTGTGAATACTCACCGTAGGCGGCGCTGATGAAGGCGAGACAGGACACGAACCAGAGGAAAGTCATTGTGAGAATGTGACAGTCTAGTGGACCGGGGACCCTATTTATTCCCAAACCCCACCTGTCTATAACCAATGGGAGACCGAGGTGTGTCCATGGTAGAATATTAACCTCAAGGAGGGGAATGATGTATCCAGCTGCTTATCGACGCTGGGCGATCAGACTGTTCTCAGCCATGTAATAGGAGGTTTAGAGCAGTTATCCAAACATGACCTTGAGTGCTCTCAGAAACTGTGCTCCAAACGACCTCTTACCATCATAGAGGGAAAGGCCCCCTTCCCACTCAACCCTATTACGATGACATTTTAGTATTTGTTTTAGCAGACGCTCTTATCCATTATCCAGAGTGACTTGCAGTTAGTGCAGTCATCTTAAGATAGCTACGTGAGACAACCACATCTCACAGTCATAGTAAGCACAGTGTCCTCAATAAAGCAGCTATCAGCAAAATCCCTGCTAGTAAGACAATGACAAGTGTGAGTGTTAGTGCAAGAAAGACAACCTCTCCTCCCCCTCATTTTGTAGTACATCTCCCAGGGTTCATTGAGACATAGGAAGCAGTTTGGATACTTTGTAAGATAAACCATTAGATATAGTATTTGGAACATGTTGTTTCTTTAGGAAAGGGTCATTGGAGTATTTAGATCAATGGTTGACTGTTGACTGTCATTCGATATACTGTATCCAACGTCATTTTAAATGTATTTTCAAAACAGAGATGTACATGTATAGCTCTGAATAGTGCTAGAGAAGGTTTTAGCTAACAGTTTATATGCAACCCTTTATACAGTGTTGTGTAAAATTCATATTGCATGATCATGAATGAATTTGAGTCTCATGTGGAATCATTTGGTATTTTCTTGTTATTTTTCTCATTTTGTAGTGATGTGACCCTATTTCCTACATGTGTCCTTGGTTGAACTGATAACACATGTCCATTCCCTCTCCACTGGAAAAAACACACCTGCAATTCAAAACCCCAGATAACAACTCTCTAGGGTCCCTTTCACTATGTGTTCCTCTTGTTTTAGGCCTTTGACTTATATCACTGAAGATTATTACATACTAAAACCACTTTGTCCTCGATCCTTACACCTCTATCAGGCTAACATAATGTTACCTATTGCTATCAGGCTAACATAATGTTACATATTGCTATCAGGCTAACATAATGTTGCCTATTGCTATCAGGCTAACATAATGTTACATATTGCTATCAGGCTAACATAATGTTACCTATTGCTTTCAGGCTACCATAATGTTACCTATTGCTATCAGGCTAACATAATGTTGCCTATTGCTATCAGGCTAACATAATGTTGCCTATTGCTATCAGGCTAACATAATGTTACCTATTGCTATCAGGCTACCATAATGTTACCTATTGCTATCAGGCTAACATAATGTTGCCTATTGCTATCAGGCTAACATAATGTTGCCTATTGCTATCAGGCTAACATAATGTTGCCTATTGCTATCAGGCTAACATAATGTTGCCTATTGCTATCAGGCTAACATAATGTTGCCTATTGCTATCAGGCTAACAAAATGTTGCCTATTGCTATCAGGCTAACATAATGTTACATATCACTGTTAATGTTTTGTTGTGCTATGCATCTCAGCAATTGAGTTGATGATGTTTAAATATTACATACAGGATTACTCACCTGAATGTTGAACTTTTCTTGTGAGTGTTTTTAGCGAAAATGTGTTTAACATTTTTATATTTGTGTAAAACAATGAAAGCATACTAATGGTTTGATGGTTGTGTTAAATCTTTTGGGAGATTTGAATGTCCCTCATTGTGTCAAACCAATTGAGACAAAATGAATGTCTAGATTGTCACGGCCCGTCCATACTGTCATATTAACAGTTAACAGTAACATCAGCATATTCGTTTTTTCCTGTTTTAAAAATGAAAACAGTAGCAACTTAATGTGACCCAATGGAACTTAATGTAAAGTGTGACCCAATGGAACTTAATGTAAAGTGTGACCCAATGGAATGTAATGTGTGATCCAATGGAGTGCCCAATGGAACTTAATGACCCAAAAGTGTAACTTAATGTGACCCAATGGAACTTAATGTGTAAATGGAACTTAATGTGACCCAATGGAACTTAATGTAAAGTGTGACCCAATGTAACTTAATGTAAAGTGTGACCCAATGGAACTTAGTGTAAAGTGTGACCCAATGGAACTTAATGTAAAGTGTGACCCAATGGAACTTAATGTAAAGTGTGACCCAATGGAACTTAGTGTAAAGTGTGACCCAATGGAACTTAATGTAAAGTGTGACCCAATGGAACTTAATGTAAAGTGTGACCCAATGGAACTTAATGTAAAGTGTGACCCAATGGAACTTAATGTAAAGTGTGGAACTTAGTGTGACCCAATGGAACTTAGTGTAAAGTGTGACCCAATGGAACTTAATGTAAAGTGTGACCCAATGGAACTTAATGTAACTTAGTGTGACCCAATGGAACTGGAACTTACTTAAAAGTGTGACCCAATGGAACTTAATGTAAAGTGTGACCCAATGGAACTTAATGTAAAGTGTGACCCAATGGAACTTACTGTAAAGTGTGACCCAATGGAACTTAGTGTAAAGTGTGACCCAATGGAACTTAATGTAAAGTGTGACCCAATGGAACTTAGTGTAAAGTGTGGAACTTAGTGTAAAGTGTGACCCAATGGAACTTAGTGTATAGTGTGACCCAATGGAACTTAATGTAAAGTGTGACCCAATGGAACTTAGTGTAAAGTGTGACCCAAATGTGTGACCCAATGGAACTTAATGTAAAGTGTGACCCAATGGAACTTGTAAAGTGTAACTTAATGTAAAGTGACCCAATGGAACTTAATGTAAAGTGTGACCCAATGGAACTTAGTGTAAAGTGTGATCCAATGGAACTTAGTGTAAAGTGTGACCCAATGGAACTTAATGTAAAGTGTGACCCAATGGAACTTAATGTAAAGTGTGACCCAATGGAACTTAATGTAAAGTGTGACCCAATGGAACTTAGTGTAAAGTGTGACCCAATGGAACTTAGTGTAAAGTGTGACCCAATGGAACTTAGTGTAAAGTGTGACCCAATGGAACTTAGTGTAAAGTGTGACCCAATGGAACTTAATGTAAAGTGTGACCCAATGTAACTTAATGTAAAGTGTGACCCAATGGAACTTATGTAAAGTGTGACCCAATGGAACTTAGTGTAAAGTGTGACCCAATGGAACTTAATGTAAAGTGTGACCCAATGGAACTTAATGTAAAGTGTGACCCAATGGAACTTAGTGTAAAGTGTGACCCAATGGAACTTAGTGTAAGTGTGACCCAATGGAACTTAATGTAAAGTGTGACCCAATGGAACTTAATGTAAAGTGTGACCCAATGGAACTTACCCAATGGAACTTAGTGTAAGTGTGACCCAATGGAACTTAATGTAAAGTGTGACCCAATGGAACTTAGTGTAAAGTGTGACCCAATGGAACTTAGTGTAAAGTGTGACCCAATGGAACTTAATGTAAAGTGTGACCCAATGGAACTTAATGTAAAGTGTGACCCAATGGAACTTAATGTAAAGTGTGACCCAATGGAACTTAGTGTAAAGTGTGACCCAATGGAACTTAATGTAAAGTGTGACCCAATGGAACTTAGTGTAAAGTGTGACCCAATGGAACTTAGTGTAAAGTGTGACCCAATGGAACTTAATGTAAAGTGTGACCCAATGGAACTTAGTGTAAAGTGTGACCCAATGGAACTTAATGTAAAGTGTGACCCAATGGAACTTAATGTACTGGAACTTAGTGTAAAGTGTGACCCAATGGAACTTAATGTAAAGTGTGACCAATGGAACTTAATGTAAAGTGTGACCCAATGGAACTTAGTGTAAAGTGTGACCCAATGGAACTTAATGTAAAGTGTGACCCAATGGAACTTAATGTAAAGTGTGACCCAATGGAACTTAATGTATAGTGTGACCCAATGGAACTTAATGTAAAGTGTGACCCAATGGAACTTAATGTAAAGTGTGACCCAATGGAACTTAATGTATAGTGTGACCCAATGGAACTTAGTGTAAAGTGTGACCCAATGGAACTTAATGTAAAGTGTGACCCAATGTAACTTAATGTAAAGTGTGACCCAATGTAACTTAATGTAAAGTGTGACCCAATGTAACTTAATGTAAAGTGATCCAATGGAACTTAATGTAAAGTGTGACCCAATGGAACTTAATGTATAGTGTGACCCAATGGAACTTAGTGTAAAGTGTGACCCAATGGAACTTAATGTAAAGTGTGACCCAATGGAACTTAATGTAAAGTGTGACCCAATGGAACTTAATGTAAAGTGTGACCCAATGTAACTTAATGTAAAGTGATCCAATGGAACTTAATGTAAAGTGTGACCCAATGGAACTTAATGTAAAGTGTGACCCAATGTAACTTAATGTAAAGTGTGACCCAATGTAACTTAATGTAAAGTGTGACCCAATGGAACTTAATGTAAAGTGTGACCCAATGGAACTTAATGTAAAGTGTGACCCAATGTAACTTAATGTAAAGTGTGACCCAATGTAACTTAATGTAAAGTGATCCAATGGAACTTAATGTAAAGTGTGACCCAATGGAACTTAATGTAAAGTGTGACCCAATGGAACTTAATGTAAAGTGTGACCCAATGGAACTTAATGTAAAGTGTGACCCAATGGAACTTAATGTAAAGTGTGACCCAATGTAACTTAATGTAAAGTGATCCAATGGAACTTAATGTAAAGTGTGACCCAATGTAACTTAATGTAAAGTGTGACCCAATGTAACTTAATGTAAAGTGTGACCCAATGTAACTTAATGTAAAGAGATCCAATGGAACTTAATGTAAAGTGTGACCCAATGGAACTTAATGTAAAGTGTGACCCAATGGAACTTAATGTAAAGTGTGACCCAATGTAACTTAATGTAAAGTGATCCAATGGAACTTAATGTAAAGTGTGACCCAATGGAACTTAATGTAAAGTGTGACCCAATGTAACTTAATGTAAAGTGTGACCCAATGTAACTTAGTGTAAAGTGTGATCCAATGTAACTTAATGTAAAGTGTGACCCAATGGAACTTAGTGTAAAGTGATCCAATGTAACTTAATGTAAAGTGTGACCCAATGGAACTTAATGTAAAGTGATCCAATGTAACTTAATGTAAAGTGTGACCCAATGGAACTTAATGTAAAGTGTGAAATGTAACTTAATGTAAAGTGTGACCCAATGGAATGTAACTGATAATGTAACTTAATGTAAAGTGACCCAATGGAACTTAATGTAAAGTAATCTAATGTAAAATGTAAAGTGTGACCCAATGGAACTTAATGTAAAGTGTGATCCAATGTAACTTAATGTAAAGTGTGACCCAATGGAACTTAGTGTAAAGTGTGACCCCAAAGGCCTTAGGCGTTGTGACCCTGGAACTGTGCTAACCAGTCAGTCCTCAATAGAACCTTATAGTAAAGTTGATGAACTTAATGCAAGACCACATGCTTTGTAAGAGCCACTCACCCCGACCACCTGGCTTTTACCCTGATTTACTGTGTGTTCACTATGATTAAAGCAGTCCTTTGTTCATTAAACACCCTGTTGTTTTCTTTGTGTCCGTCCGAGTTCCTTAACTATTTCCCAATGTCGAACTTAAGCAGAGGCCAAGCGAATGTAAAGGTAACCACCAGCCTCGAACGTTAATTGATCTCAATGACTAAGAATGAGTGTCCCATTGTAAACTATGACTTTGCCTGGAGGAGTTTCCTGACCACTTCCTCTGTAGGGTTTTTAATATTCACTTTTGTTCATTAAGAATGTGTTTTTATTTCTGAAGTTAAAACACTCTTTTTTTTTGAGGGAGATCAGTCAAGATTCAGTATGAGATTACGGTGAAGTGGCACATTATGGTGAGGAGAGTTGCTTTCCAGTTAAGGGCTAACTTAAGCCGTTACATGCTTCAAAAACATGTGGTTATAATATAGTAATATAATGGAAATAATATAGTAATATAATGATAATAATATAATATAGTAATATAATGGAAATAATATAGTAATATAATGATAATAATATAATATAGTAATATAATGATATTAATATAATATAGTTCATATAATGGTTTTAATATAATATAGTATATAATGGTAATAATATAATATAGTAATATAATGGTAATAATATAATATAGTAATAATAATATAGCCTAGGAGTAATAATAAAATAATATGTAGGGTTTTTATTCACTTTTGTTCATTAAGAATGTGTTTTTATTTCTGAAGTTAAAACAGTAATATAATGGTAATAGTATAGTAATATAATGGTAATAAGTAATATAATAGTAATCATATAGTCATATAATGGGCTAATAATATAATATAGTAATATAACATGTGGTTAATAATATAGTATATAATGGTAATAATATAGTAATATAATGATAATAATATAATAATAGTAATATAATGGTAATATAGTAATATAATGGTAATAATATAATATAGTAATATAATGGGAATAATATAATATAGTCATATAATGTAATAATATAGTATATATAATGGTATAATATAGTAATATAATAATAATATAATATAGTAATATAATGGTAATAATATAGTCATATAATGGTAATAAAATAATACAGTAATATAATGGTAATAGTATAGTAATATAATGGTAATATAGTAATATAATGGTAATAATATAGTAATATAATGGTAATAATATAATATAGTAATATAATGGTAATAATAGTAATATAATGGTAATAAGTAATATAATGGTAATATATAGTGGTAATATAATAAATAATAGTCATATAATGGTAATAATATAGTAATATAATGGTAATAATAGTCATATGATGGTAATAATATAGTAATATAATGGTAATAATGTCATATAATGGTAATAATAGTCATATAATGGTAATAATATAGTCATATAATGGTAATAATATATAACATGTAGCAGACACTTTTATCCAAAGTGACTTAGTCATGCGTGCAAACATTTTTTGAGCAGGTGGTTCCAGGAATTGAACCCACTATCATTATCCAGGAATTGCGTAGGGGTGGCAGGTAGCCTAGTGGTTAGAGCATTGGGCCAGTAACCGAAAGGTTGCTAGATCGAATCCCTGAGCTGACAAGGTAAAAATATGTCGTTCTTCCCCTGAACAAGGCAGTTAACCCACTGTTTTAGGCCGTCATTGTAATTAAAAATGTGTTCTTAATTGACTTGCCTAGTTAAATAAAAAAATATATTTAAAAAATAAATTCCAAGCTCTACCAATTGAGCTACAGAGGACATACACATGAAACGTGTGGTCGTCACGTGAACCGCAGTTCGGGTTCACACTATGTGCTTCTTTCAATAGGGCTCGTGTTGTTAGTTACTGTCTCTGTCTCGCGCAATGCTCTCCTCTGACTCTCTCCTTATTGCATTAGATGATGTCTCAAAGATGCTACAGTGTAAAGAGTCCAGAGAGCCGTTCGCCTCATTCCTTCACTAAGTCTGTGTCTCTCTCTGCTCTCTCCACAGTCTCACTGCGCGGTATGGTAGCCCCCAGGGTCACAGCGGAATAGGAGCAACACCACAGAAGAAAAACACAAGGTATGACTCTCACATGGCTAACTTTCCTTCACCTTCTTTCAGTTCATGTCGACATGAATCACACATTATGTACTTTACTGTACAACCTCAACCTCATAATAATCTACTTGTGATAAGGAAGTTCTTACATTTGGTTTGGTTGTGCATCTATCTTAGAGGATTTCATAATGGAATACTTTGTGTTGGCTATTCTCTGATGCCAAACTAACTATCGGCACTTGGCGATCCCAGGCGTCAGTGACATGCGTGAGCCATTAAACTCAAGCCTATGTGGATTAGGGGCCATTTTACCGAATGCTGCATTGAACAGAATGACTTGCTGTGGTGGCATCCAGACAGTTCCAGGCTCCTATACTTCACCGGTTGTCTGGCTCCCAGAGCATTTGTTTCTCCTTAGACGGTTGTGGCTGGTGGGAACCAGCGTGCTGGCAAATTACTTCACGCAAACCCCACCAAGCTATGTGAAATATGTGCTGGATAGCATTGACAAGCCTATGGGTGGTATTCCCTTCACAGCATTGACAAGCCTATGGGTGGTATTCCCTTCACAGCATTGACAAGCCTATGGGTGGTATTCCCCTTCACAGCATTGACAAGCCTATGGGTGGTATTCCCCTTCACAGCATTGACAAGCCTATGGGTGGTATTCCCTTCACAGCATTGACAAGCCTATGGGTGGTATTCCCTTCACAGTATTGACAAGCCTATGGGTGGTATTCCCTTCACAGTATTGACAAGCCTATGGGTGGTATTCCCTTCACAGTATTGACAAGCCTATGGGTGGTATTCCCTTCACAGTATTGACAAGCCTATGGGTGGTATTCCCTTCACAGCATTGACAAGCCTATGGGTGGTATTCCCTTCACAGCATTGACAAGCCTATGGGTGGTATTCCCCTTCACAGCATTGACAAGCCTATGGGTGCATTGACAAGCCTATTCCCCTTCACAGCATTGACAAGCCTATGGGTGGTATTCCCTTCACAGCATTGACAAGCCTATGGGTGGTATTCCCTTCACAGCATTGACAAGCCTATGGGTGGTTTCCCTTCACAGTATTGACAACCCGTCAGCTGGTGTGGTATTCCCCGTTCAAGCTGCTTTGAACACAGCTGTTAACTGGGTATATATTCCATTTTCACATGTATCAGAGACAAGCCTATGGGGGTAAATAGTACTGTAAATTTGAGTCAAGTTGTTGTGTGTGTGTGTGTGTGTGTTGTGTGCCTGTGGGTGGTATTCCCTTCACAGCATTGACAAGCCTATGTGTGTGTATGTGTGCATGTGTGTGCCTGTGGGTGTGTGTTCCCTTCACAGCATTGACAAGCCTATGGTGTATTCCCTGTCACAGCATTGACAAGCCTATGTGTGGTTTTCCCCTTCACAGTATTGACAACCCGTCAGCTGGTGTTGTTGCTGAATAGCCGTGTACAAGCTGCTTTGCTCTCACCACCCGAACCAGCTGTTAACTAAGGGAATATATATTCCATTTTGTTGTTGGTCCATGTATCAGAGATGTGAATGCAGAGGAACTGTAAATAGTACTGTAAATTTGAGTCTGGTTGTATGTGGTGTGTGTGTGTGTGTTTTGCGCGTGTGTGTAGGATGTGTGTAGCGTGCCTGTGGCATGGGGGTGTTTCCGTGTGTGTGTGAGTTTGTGTGTGTGTGGCATGTGTGTGTGTCGTGTGTGTGTGTGTGTGTGTGTGTGTAACGCGTTTCCTGTGGATGTGTGTAGCACGTGTCCTGTGTAGCATGTGGTGTGTGTGTTGCATGTGTGTAGCGCGTATGTTGGATGGGCCGTTTCACCACCCGCTGGAGGGCCGTTCCCTGTAACTGGTCAGGGTGCCTCCTTGGTGCAGCGGTAGTTTTGGAGGGCCGCCTTGGAAGTAGACACTGCTCGCCCTCTGACAAGAGTGTTGTTGGTCCATGTTTCCTCGGTGATGTGAATGCAGAGGAACTTAACCCTGCGTAACTCTCTCTACTGCAGTCCCGTTGATGTGGATCGGACCGTGTTTCCTTGGATCGGGGCGAGTTTCCTTGGATCGGGGCGCGTTGCCTTGGACTGGGGGTGTTTCCTTGGATCGGGTGTTTCCTTGGATCGGGGCGTGTTCCTTGGATCGGGCGTGTTCCCTTGGATCGGAACGCGTTTCCTTGGATCGGGCGTGTTTCCTTGGATCGGGCGCATTTCCTTGGATCGGGGCACGTTTCCTTGGATCGGGCGTGTTTCCTTGGATCGGGCGTGTTTCTTTGGATCGGGGTGTGTTTCCTTGGATCGGGGTGTGTTTCCTTGGATCGGGTGTGTTTCCTTGGATCGGGGTGTTTCCTTGGATCGGGCGTGTCGGGGTGTTTCCTTGGATCGGGCGTGTTTCCTTGGATCGGGCGTGTTTCCTTGGATCGAGGCGTGTTTCCTTGAATCGGATCGGGCGTGTTTCCTGGATCGGGATAAAATGTGTTTCCTTGGATCGGGCGTGTTTCCTTGGATCGGTGCAATGCTCAGCCATTCATCTCCCTGTTGATCCTCTCGTGTTTCCTTGGCTATCGGGCGTGTTTCCTTGGATCGGGCGTGTTTCCTTGATCGGGCGTGTTTGTGTGTGTGTGTGGGCGTGTTTCCTTGGTCGGGTGTGTTTCCTTGGATCGGCGTGTTTTGGGGGCGCGTGTTCTGGGCCTTGGATCAGGCGTGTTTCCTTGGAGCCAGCGTGTTTCCTTGATCGGGCGTGTTTCCCTTGGATCGGGCGTGTTTCCTTGGATCGGGCGTGTTTCCTTGGATCGGGGTCGTGTTTCCTTGATCGGGTGTGTTTCCTTGGATCGGGGTGTGTTTCCTTGATCGGGGTGTGTTACCTTGATCGGGGTGTGTTTCCTTGGATCGGGACGTGGGATCGGGGTGTGTTTCCTTGGATCGGGGCGTGTTTCCTTGGATCGGGGCGTGTTTCCTCCTCTACCGATGCATGAAAATCCCACTAACACTTGAATTAAAATGAATACCTTATATTATTATCCCCAAATGAAAACTCTATCGATTGGATAAAATGGCTGAGATTTCACAACAAAAGTAGTTGGGCAGAGTTACTTTTCCCCTGACCCAGTGCAATGCTCAGACATTCATCTCCCTGTTGGCCTCCTCTCTCCCTCATTACCTTGGCTAATGAAACTGGGCCTGTCTCATCAGGCCAACCACACCAGGACTGATTGGGTTTCTTAGCTAACCCTGACTACAGCCATAGCCGGATAGAGACTATGTGTGTGTGTGTGTGTGTGTGTGTGTGTGTGTGTGTGTGTGTGTGTGTGTGTGTGTGTGTGTGTGTGTGTGTGTGTGTGTGATGTGTGTGTGTGTGTGTGTGTCGTAAAATGGCAGTGTGTGGAGAACACACGTGTTTCCCTGGACCGGGAAATGGACTAGATTGATACGTGAAAATAAAAACTGTGGTCACTGTTCCCATAACTTGGGGGCCAGGATTTTCAGCACTCTCTGGGCCTTCCAGGGGACTGGTGTGATACAGCTGAGCCAGCGGATAAAGTCGTAAATGGCAGACTCCTGTGTACGAGCCCCTTGACAACTCTCCAACTATTACTCCACAATGATTTAATGGATCTCACCACTCTACCCTCCTAGAGCTGGAGAACACACGCTCCTAGAGCTGTGTAAAGTGTTTCCTGGACCGCTAATGAAATGTTTCTATGGACTGTGTAGATTTTTCCTGATGCTCAGAGCTGTGTAAAGTGTTTCGTGAAAATAAAACTAGTGGTCACGTGTTTCTATGCCTGCTGTGCCCCTAGAGCTAACTCTGTGAAACTAACTTTCCTATGCATCTGTGTGATGAAGACTGTGTAAAGTGTTTCTTCCAGAGCTGTGTAAAGTGTTTCTCATGCTCCTAGAGCTGGGAAGGGTGTTTCAGAGCTGTGTAAAGTGTTTCTATGCTCTAGAGCTGTGTAAATGTTTCATTCAGAGCTGTGTAAAGTGTTTCCTCTGTACTCCTAAAGACATTAGCCCTCCTAGTTTCAGTTTTCTGGCCTCATAGAGCTGTGTAAAGTGTTTCCTCCTAGATGTGTAAAGTGTTGCCTTAGAGCTGTGTAAAGTGTTTCTATGCTCCTAGAGCTGTGTAAAGTGTTTTCTATGCTCCTAGAGCTGTACTGTGCTCTAAAGTGTTTCCTCTGTGCTCCAGAGCTGTGTAAAGTGTTTCTAGCTCCTAGAGCTGTGTAAATGTATTCTGTGCTCCTAGAGCTGTGTAATGTGAGTGTTTCTCTGTGCTCCTAGAGCACAATGGTGTGCTCCTACTGTGTAAAGTGTTTCCTATGTGTCCTAGAGCTGTGTAAAGTGTTTCCTCTGTTCCTAGAGCTGTGTAAAGTGTTTCTATGCTCCTAGAGCTGTGTAAAGTGTTTCTATGCTCCTAGAGCTGTGTAAAGTGTTTCCTCTGTGCTCCTAGAGCTGTGTAAAGTGTTTCTATGCTCCTAGAGCTGTAAAGTGTTTCTATGCTCCTAGAGCTGTGTAAAGTGTTTCCTCTGCTCCTAGAGCTGTGTAAAGTGTTTCTATGCTCCTAGAGCTGTAAAGTGTTTCTGTGCTCCTAGAGCTGTGTAAAGTGTTTCTATGCCCTAGAGCTGTGTAAAGTGTTTCTAGCTGTGTAAAGTGTTTCTATGCTAGAGCTGTGTAAAGTGTTTCCTCTGTGCTCCTAGAGCTGTGTAAAGTGTTTCCTATGTGCTCCTAGAGCTGTGTAAAGTGTTTCTATGCTCCTAGAGCTGTGTAAAGTGTTTCTATGCTCCTAGAGCTGTGTAAAGTGTTTCCTCTGTGCTCCTAGAGCTGTGTAAAGTGTTTCTATGCTCCTAGAGCTGTGTAAAGTGTTTCCTCTGTGCTCCTAGAGCTGTGTAAAGTGTTTCTATGCTCCTAGAGCTGTGTAAAGTGTTTCTATGCTCCTAGAGCTGTGTAAAGAGCTGTTTGTTTCTATGCTCCTAGAGCTGTGTAAAGTGTTTCTATGCTCCTAGAGCTGTGTAAAGTGTTTCCTCTGTGCTCCTAGAGCTGTGTAAAGTGTTTCCTCTGTGCTCCTAGAGCTGTGTAAAGTGTTTCTGTGTGCTCCTAGAGCTGTGTAAAGTGTTTCTCTGTGCTCCTAGAGCTGTGTAAAGTGTTTCCTCTGTTTCTATGCTCCTAGAGCTGTGTAAAGTTTCTATGCTCCTAGAGCTGTGTAAAGTGCAAACAAGCATCTTCAATTGATTTTGAGCTTAAAAAGTCCAAGCATCTTCACTCCACTCTCTCAGTAAACCTGCTTACCTGGGTCCTATTCACTAGGAACCAAGCAGAATCAATAAGACACATGGGGAGGGACTACCCGAACTTGTTCAATAAGAAACTTTTCATTGGAAAATGTTTTCTGTTGCAAATTAGTGAGGCACTAATGGTACACCCCTGGTGTGTTGACAGTGTTTCGGCATCTCACCTCAACTAACAGCACTTTAAAAAATAAATTGCCATTTAAATTCAGCGTGTTCGCAGCAGGGGGCGGTGTTTGCCCGCTTGTCCGCAGCCTAAAGCACCTGTCTGTGATGCTGATAGAAGCGATTCCAGGGAAGCTTTGGTAATTGTCCTGAATATACAGCGACAGATGTGCTGACTTGCTAAGAAACCTGTTATTCAATTTGACTGACTCCCCTGAGCTTCCTGCCAGAAGCAGACACACACATTTTGTTTTACACACACTGTGTCTGTTTCATACTGATAATATTCATTATCTTTCTCATAGGTATGTACTGTCAAACACATACACACAGACACACACACGCTCTCTCTCACTAATATAGATAATGGGCTGAGCAGATGGCAGGGTCTACTGTTTAAGTGGGCGCTCTCGCTCCATCTCCTCTCTCTCGTTCTCTCTCTCTCTCTCCTCTCTCTCTCGTTCTCTCTCTCTCGGCCCCCCCATCCATCCTGCCTGGTTATATTTGACATTACACACATGCACTCATGAAGTCATGCTTATTCAGCTCACGGGTCTCCAGGTGCCCCTCTCAGCCTGGGTGGGTGGGTCGGTGGTTGCGTGTGTTAGTACATGTGTGTATTGAGTCTGTTATCTGTCCCATTTTATATTTTTTTTTTTTTTTGGGGGTTGTTTTGCAGTGAGCACAGAGACACCCTGTCAGTTTGAAGCCGTTTCCTCGAGCCCTGTCTGACAGGGAGAATAATGTGTCTGGCCACCCCTCTCCCTCTTCTCCATCTTAAAATAGAGCTGAGTGCTGGAGACCCCGGCTGCATCCCAAATGGCACTGGTCAGAAATAGTTCACTAAATAAGGGATAGGGTGCCATTTGGAACACAGGCAGCCAGGAGGGACATCAGATACATCTTCGTTAGCCCCGTCCCGGAAATGAAGGATTATATCTTAGTTGAACGTTATTATTTCTGATCATGATGCATTGGTGGCAGGATGTGGTGAAATGTATTGACAGGGTGATGAAAGTGTATCATTACCAAGTGGATGGAGCTTCTAGCATATCTACATCACCTGCTTTTTCATCTTACCATCTGTCCGTTTTCCAACCCAATGGTGTCAAAAAGCCCCCAGACTCCTCAGTCACTGGACCAAGACATTGTAGGGTGCCGTTTGGGACACTGACGTTGAGTAATGCATTGATCCTTGGGTTGAAGACTGGAGTTAAGAGACTCCTACGTGACAACAGAAGGAGTTGGTGTTACTCTGGTTCCATCAATCATTACATGACGTATGGATTGACTCCACCGGGACCAGTCCATTGTCTGCGTTGTGAGTTGGCTTTTTACTCTGAAACAGAAATAATAATAATAAATAATATGCCATTTAGCAGACGTTTTATCCAAAGCGACTTACAGTCATGTGTGCATACATTCTACGTATGGGTGGTCCCGGGAATCGAACCCACTACCCTGGCGTTACAAGCGCCATGCTCTACCAACTGAGCTACAGAAACAAGAAGATACACGTTTACTCGTCACAGTATGATTTCTGCCACCATAATTTTAGCTGCGTACGAATGTGTGTTTTATTGTCTGTTTGACACACAGTCATGTTTACTATCAACAGATGACTGTCTCCTCTGTGGTTTAAATTCAGTAGGAGAGAGCGAGTGGTAGCATCTCAAATGACACCCTAGTCACTATAGAGTACACTACTTTTGACCAGAACCCTACTGTAAGTAGTGCACTATAAAGGGAATAGGTTGTCATTTGGGACTTAATAGAGTCGTTTCCCTAGATGCATTACCACAGGGCCAAGATGTTAATTCTCTGGTTGTGTTGTTTTGACCCTTAGCCATTACCTCACATTGCAATCTAGTCCCTCAAGCTTCCTCAGTCTGCTTCTGTGACAGGTTTATGCGCTGTTGTTAAGTCTCTTTGTCCAGGGATACGATGCCTAATTAAACTCTCATACTCCCCTTTAATTACCAAGCTTTTAGGAGTGTCAGACATAAATGATGTGGATTGGATAGTGGGTAGTGGATAGTGGGGTAGTTTAGATGATGGAATTCCCATGGGGAAATGGGCTTAGCATCTTTCATGAAACAACACAGAGCAGTTCATACTGTTCACCAGGTCTCTCTTTCTCTCTCATTCTTTATTTCTGGAGGCCTGGAGGTTGTCCTGTGTGTTTAGGGCATGAATTAAGGTTTTGTGTGTTTTGCGGACCGGTAATCAAAACTGTATGAACTTCATATAGATATGTTGTAATGGTCATGTGATTAGATCATTTTCTTTGAGATGTGATCATGTTTTTCCAGGACAAAGGCAGATTTGTATAGATTTCACTTCCTCGTAAAGGTCAACGAGTCCATCTGCAAAGTTGGACGTCAGCAACATATTTTCCAGGTCAATTATCTCACTGATAAAACATCCAAATCAAAGTAAAAGTTCCCAGACTCATTGAAGTGTCCAGCTTGACTCATTGAGGACTGTGGGTGCATTCCCTGCGTGTTACACTGAGCCTTTGAGCCATGCTGATTGGTTAATCTCAGTGTTTAACCAATCAGGAGGTTGTTTGGTTGCAGTACTGAGAAGACCTTGCTCTGTCAGTGTCAGTGTAGTGGACTTTTAGATCCATTAGCATGCTTTAACGAGTCTCTAATGGAATAATGAGCCTATGGCCTCTCCCCTCTGGGACTTATGACTGCGCTCCAGCTGTGGCATCAGAAGTAAACATCCACATTTATCCACAGATGCTGAAGTGTGTATTCTCTTGTGTGTTTCCCTGAGAATACATGTGGTCCTTTCAGCACAACACTAGCTCTGTGTGTGTGTGTGTGTGTGTGTGTGTGTGTGTGTGTGTGTGTGTGTGTGTGTGTGTGTGTGTGTGTGTGTGTGTGTGTGTGTGTGTGTGTGTGTGTGTGTGTGTGTGTGTGTGTGTGTGTGTGTGTGTGCTCGCGCTTACATCTGTGTATCCGTGTGTGGGCTCTTATGCATGTCCCAGAGAGAACATAATGGTCCTTTCAGCACAACACAAACACACTACCTAGCAGGACATGTATTTGTGTTGCTCTGTGACTGTTCACGCTTTCTCCTCACCCGCTGTGTTTTCGTCTACAGGTTGCCAGGGCCGACCAGGGTGTCCGCTGCAGGCAGCGGGGCCCCCAAGGGCCAAGGATCCTCCAACCTCAACAGGAGGAGTCAGAGCTTTAACAGCATCGATAAGAGCAAGCCTCTCCAGTATGCTAGTGGCAATGACAGAGGTAGGTGAACCTAGAATCAGGTAGAAGCAGGCCTGAGCCATATGAGCCGAGCCAAACCAAACTGTTCTAATCTAGCCTGGTTACACGGTTGCTGGAACCTTGATGAAAAAGACACAATGTAAAACCAGCGCAGTTTGATTAGGATCGGCACAATAGTGTGAAGATGGGGATATGCCGTGTCTAAACTCACCTTCCATAAGGTTTAAACAGGATAAGGAAAACCTCTAGTGTCTTAGAATTCATTATCTTACCCCTGCGTTTCTACAGCTGTTTTCCTCAGGGTCTGTCAGTAGCTTTCAGCATTTATATTTTGGAGCGCATGGTCCACAACACGCACTAGGTGGCGCCACTGATAAACACAGTGGACTGGACAGAGCAGCACCCGCCAGCACACTCCACATGAACCAGTCTGCTGAATCAGATCAGCAGTGTAGTTGACTAGAGTTGTAGGGTATTCCTTTAGGGAGAAGGCAAGACAGTGCATTTCACAGCATGGTGAGTGGTAGTGGTTAGACTGCAGAGCTGTGGGGCTGAATCACACCACGCTCCACCAAGCATAATAACCTGCCATGATGACAGATTTTGTCACACACTCACTTTCCTTATTTTATTATTGTCATACTACTTTTATCCGAAAGTAAGTGGATGAAATTATTTGTCTGTGTCCCGAATGGTAGCCTGTTCCCTATATAGTGCACTACTTTTGACCAGGGCCCTATGGGCTTGCGGAAAAATAGGCTTCAACAAGGCTCTTCTTTTCTTAACGACCCCCTACCTAGTGGCTCTTTAAGCTTACATTATGTTCGTAGATATTGAACATTTGTCTCTCAGTATTTTTCAATGATCGTACAGTGTTGGTACCATTCCCTTTACATTCACATCTCCCTTCATCCCTCTGTCACTATCACAGAGTAATGGTCATCAATGGAGTAACGGTCGTCGGTGGAGTAACGGTCGTCTGTAGAGTTACGGTCGTCGGTAGAGTTATGGTCATCAATGGAGTAACGGTCGTCTGTAGAGTTACGGTCGTCGGTAGAGTTATGGTCGTCAATGGAGTAACGGTCGTCTGTAGAGTTACGGTCGTCGGTAGAGTTATGGTCATCAATGGAGTAATGGTCGTCAATGGAGTAACGGTCGTCGGTGGAGTAACGGTCGTCTGTAGAGTTACGGTCAGAGTTATGGTAGAGTAACGGTTGTCGGTAGAGTAACGGTCGTCGGTAGAGTTATGGTCGCGGTAGAGTTATGGTCGCCAGTAGAGTAACGGTCGCCGGTGGAGTAACGGTCGTCGGTAGAGTAACGGTCGTCGGTAGAGTAATGGTCGTCAGTAGAGTAACGGTCGCCAGTAGAGTAACGGTCATCGGTAGAGTTACGGTCATCTGTAGAGTTATGGTCGTCGGTAGAGTAACGGTCGTCGGTAGAGTTACGGTCGTCGGTAGAGTTACGGTCGTCGGTAGAGTAACGGTCGCCGGTAGAGTTATGGTCGTCGGTAGAGTTATGGTCGTCAGTAGAGTTATGGTCGTCGGTAGAGTTATGGTCGTCGGTAGAGTTATGGTCGTCGGTAGAGTTATGGTCGTCGGTAGAGTTATGGTCGTCAGTAGAGTTATGGTCGTCAGTAGATAAAACACCAAGAAGGGAGACTGTATATCAGTCCATAAAACAGTGGGAGAGAAGGAATGGGGGATGGAGAAAATGCGGCGTTAAGAGTGTCAGTTCAAGGCCAGTCAAAGGGAGAGCAGGAGGGCTGTCCTCTTCTTCCTCATGCATCTCCATTCTCTCTCTCTCTCTCTCTCTCTCTCTGTCTCTCTCTGTCTCTCTCTCTCTCTGTCTCTCTCTGTCTCTGTCTCTCTCTGTGTCTCTCTCTGTCTCTCTCTGTCTGTCTCTGTCTCTCTCTCTGTAACGGTCTCTCTCTAGAGTTATCTGTCTCTCTCTGTCTCTGTCTCTCTCTGTCTCTCTGTCTCTGTCTCTCTCTGTCTCTCTCTCTGTCTCTCTCTCTGTCTCTCTGTCTCTCTCTCTGTCTCTCTCTCTGTCTCTCTCTGTCTCTCTCTGTCTCTCTAACTCTGTCTCTCTCTGTCTCTCTAACGGTCTCTCTCTAGAGTTATGGTCTCTCTCTCTCTCTCTCTCTCTCTCTCTCTCTCTCTCTCTCTCTCTCTGTCTCTCTCTCGGTCTGAGTCTATCTGTCTCTGTCGGTAGAGTTATGGTCTGTCGGTCTCTGTAACTCTCTGTCTCTCTCTCTAGTCTCTCTGGTCTGTCTCTCTCTGTCTCTCTAACTGTCTCTCTCTGTCTCTCTCTGTAACGGTCTGTCAGTAGAGTAACGGCCTCGGTCTGTCTCTCTCTGTCTATCTCTTGTCTCTAGAGTAACTCTCTCGCCTGTCTCTCTTATGGTCTCTCTCTCTCTCTAACTCTCTCGTCGGTAGAGTTATGGTCGTCTCTCTCTATATAGAGTTATGGTATATATATAGAGTTATGGTATATATATATTATATATATATATATCGCAGTAGAGTTATATACTCCTCTGTTAACAGAGAACAACAGTCTACCAACCATGAACAGACCCCGGTCACCGAGTTTATTTTGGCCAGAGCCAGTCCACTAGATTTACACAAGTGCCTTCACTGTCCCCTGTGTCCCATTTGCCCAGATCTGTTGTCACAGTGGGGGTCTCCCAAATTGCACCCTATTCCCTTTATAGTTAACTACTTTTTAGCACGGCCCATAGAACTCTAGTCAAAAGTAGTGCACTATATATTGAATAGGATGTCATTTGGGACACATAATCCCCATCCAGAAAGGGAGTGGGTTTTTCTGGTACCCCTTTGGCCCCGATTAAACCATTACTCACACCCTACATTACCACCTAAACAGAGCTAATGTCTCCCCTGGTGGGAGCAGTCAACTCCATGGTCCTTCTTTCTTGGTGTTTGTGTCGTTTGTCTGTCTCCCCTCTCTCTCACTACCCACTGGCAGTATGTTGTCTGTCTCCCCTCTCTCTCACTACTCACTGGCAGTATGTTGTCTGTCTCCCCTCTCTCTCACTACTCACTGGCAGTATGTTGTCTGTCTCCCCTCCCTCTCACTGGCAGTATGTTGTCTGTCTCCTCTCTCTCACTACCCACTGGCAGTATGTTGTCTGTCTCCTCTCTCTCACTACCCACTGGCAGTATGTTGTCTGTCTCCTCCCTCTCACTACCCACTGGCAGTATGTTGTCTGTCTCCTCCCTCTCACTACCCACTGGCAGTATGTTGTCTGTCTCCTCTCTCTCACTACCCACTGGCAGTATGTTGTCTGTCTCCTCCTCTCACTACCCACTGGCAGTATGTTGTCTGTCTCCTCCCTCTCACTACCCACTGGCAGTATGTTGTCTGTCTCCTCCCTCTCACTACCCACTGGCAGTATGTTGTCTGTCTCCCTCTCTCTCACTACTCACTGGCAGTATGTTGTCTGTCTCCCTCCCTCTCACTACCCACTGGCAGTATGTTGTCTGTCTCCCCTCTCTCTCACTACCCACTGGCAGTATGTTGTCTGTCTCCTCCCTCTCACTACCCACTGGCAGTATGTTGTCTGTCTCCCTCTCTCTCACTACCCACTGGCAGTATGATGTCTGTCTCCTCTCTCTCACTACTCACTGGCAGTATGTTGTCTGTCTCCTCTCTCTCACACCCACTGGCAGTATGTTGTCTGTCTCCTCCTCTCACTACCCACTGGCAGTATGTTGTCTGTCTCCCCTCTCTCTCAGAACTCACTGGCAGTATGTTGTCTGTCTCCCTCCCTCTCACTACTCACTGGCAGTATGTTGTCTGTCTCCCTCTGTCACTACCCACTGGCAGTATGTTGTCTGTCTCCTCTCTCTCACTACCCACTGGCAGTATGTTGTCTTTCTGTCTCCCCTCTCTCACTACTCACTGGCAGTATGTTGTCTGTCTCCCTCCCTCTCACTACCCACTGGCAGTATGTTGTCTGTCTCCCTCAGACCCCCTCTCCCAATCACTACCCACTGGCAGTATGTTGTCTGTCTCCTCTCTCTGACTACCCACTGGCAGTATGTTGTCTGTCTCCTCCCTCTCACTCCACTGGCAGTATGTTGTCTGTCTCCTCCCTCTCACTGACCCACTGGTTGTTGTCTGTCTCCCCTCTCTCTCACTACCCACTGGCAGTATGTTGTCTGTCTCCCCCTCTCTCACTACCCACTGGCAGTATGTTGTCTGTCTCCCTACTAACAGTATGCTCTCCTCTCTCACTACCCACTGGCAGTATGTTGTCTGTCTCCCCTCCTCTCACTACCCACTGGCAGTATGTTGTCTGTCTCCCCTCTCACTACCCACTGGCAGTATGTTGTCTGTCTCCCTCTCTCTCACTACCCACTGGCAGTATGTTGTCTGTCTCCCCTCTCTCACTACCCACTGGCAGTATGTTGTCTGTCTCCTCTCTCTCACTACCCACTGGCAGTATGTTGTCTGTCTCCTCCTCTCACTACCCACTGGCAGTATGTTGTCTGTCTCCTCTCTCTCACTACCCACTGGCAGTATGTTGTCTGTCTCCTCTCTCTCACTACTCACTGGCAGTATGTTGTCTGTCTCCCTCTCTCTCACTACCCACTGGCAGTATGTTGTCTGTCTCCCCTCCTCTCATTGGCAGTGTATTGTCTGTCTCATCACTACCCACTGGCACTGGCAGTATGTTGTCTGTCTCCTCTCTCTCACTACCCACTGGCAGTATGTTGTCTGTCTCCTCCTTCTCACTCAATATGTTGTCTGTCTCCCTCTCTCTCACTACCCACGGGCAATATGTTGTCTGTCTCCCTCCCTCTCACTGGCACCCACTGGCAGTATGTTGTCTGTCTCCCCTCCCTCTCACTGGCAGTATTTTTGTCTGTCTCCCCTCTCTGTCACTACCACTGGTAGTATGTTGTCTGTCTCCTCCTCCTCTCACTGGCAGTATGTTGTCACTGTCCACTGGCAGTATGTTGTCTGTCTCCCCTCCCTCTCACTGGCACCTCACTGGCAGTATGTTGTCTGTCTCCTCCTCTCTCACTACTCAGTGTATTGTCTGTCTCACTGGCAGTATGTTGTCTGTCTCCCTCTCTCTCACTACCCACTGGTAGTATGTTGTCTGTCTCCCCTCTCTCTCACTACCCACTGGCAGTATGTTGTCTGTCTCCCCTCTCTCACTACTCACTGGCAGTGTATTGTCTGTCTCCCCCTCTATCACTACCCACTGGCAGTATGTTGTCTGTCTCCCCTGCTTCTCACTGGCTCTGTCTCCCTCTCTCTCACTACCCACTGGCAGTATGTTGTCTGTCTCCTCCCTCTCAGTATGTTGTCTGTCTCTCCCCTCTCTCTCACTACCCACTGGCAGTATGTTGTCTGTCTCCCTCCTTCTCACTGGCAGTATGTTGTCTGTCTCCCCCTCTCTCTCACTACTCACTGGCAGTATGTTGTCTGTCTCCCCTCTCTCTCACTACCCACTGGCAGTATGTTGTCTGTCTCCCCTCCCTCTCACTCACTACTACCACTGGCAGTATGTTGTCTGTCTGTCTCCTCCCTCTCACTACTGTCACTGGCAGTATGTTGTCTGTCTCCCACTGGCAGTATGTTGTCTGTCTCTCACTACCACTGGCAGTATGTTGTCTGTCTCCCCCCTCTCACTCTCACTACCCACTGGCAGTATGTTGTCTGTCTCCCTCTCTGGCTCACTCCCACTGGCAGTATGTTGTCTGTCTCCTCCCTCTCACTGGCAGTATGTTGTCTGTCTCCCCTCCCTCTCACTGGCACTGTCTCACTGGCAGTATGTTGTCTGTCTCCTCCCTCTCACTGGCAGTATGTTGTCTACCCACTGGCAGTATGTTGTCTGTCTCCCCTCCTCTCACTGGCAGTATGTTGTCTACCCACTGGCAGTATGTTGTCTGTCTCAGTCTGCTGCTTGTCTCTCACTCCCACTGGCAGTATGTTGTCTGTCTCATCTCTCTCACTGGTACCCACTGGCAGTAATCTTGAGTATGTTGTCTGTCTCCCTCTCTCTCACTACTCACTACCCACTGGCAGTATGTTGTCTGTCTCCTCTCTCTCACTACCCACTGGCAGTATGTTGTCTGTCTCCCCTCTCTCTCACTACCCACTGGCAGTATGTTGTCTGTCTCCTCTCTCTCACTACCCACTGGCAGTGTATTGTCTGTCTCCCCTCTCTCTCACTACCCACTGGCAGTATGTTGTCTGTGCTCTCACTGGCAGTATGTTGTCTGTCTCCTCTCACTACCCACTGGCAGTATGTTGTCTGTCTCCCCCCTCTCACTGGCAGTATGTTGTCTGTCTCCTCTCTCTAACTACCCACTGGCAGTATGTTGTCTGTCTCCCTCCTTCTCACTGGCAGTATGTTGTCTGTCTCCCTCTCTCTACTACCACTGGCAGTATGTTGTCTGTCTCCCCTCTCCTCTCACTACCCACTGGCAGTATGTTGTCTGTCTCCCTCCTCTCACTGGCAGTATGTTGTCTGTCTCACTGGCAATATGTTGTCTGTCTCCCCTCTCTCTCACTACCACTGGCAGTATGTTGTCTGTCTCCCCTCCCTCTCACTGGCAGTATGTTGTCTGTCTCCCCTCTCACTACTCACTGGCAGTATGTTGTCTGTCTCCCCTCAGTATCTGTCTACCCACTGGCAGTATGTTGTCTGTCTCCCCCTCCCTCTCACTGGCAGTATGTTGTCTGTCTCCCCTCCCTCTCACTACCCACTGGCAGTATGTTGTCTATCTGTCTCACTGGCAGTATGTTGTCTCTCCTCCCTCTCACTGGCAGTATGTTGTCTGTCTCCTCCCTCTCACTGGCAGTATGTTGTCTATCTCACTGGCAGTATGGTGTCTGTCTCCCCTCCTCTCTCACTGGCAGTATGTTGTCTGTCTCCCTCCCCTCTCACTGGCAGTATGTTGTCTGTCTCCCTCCCTCTCACTGGCAGTATGTTGTCTCTCCCCTCCCTCTCACTGGCAGTATGACCCGGGGAGCTATGGTGTTGAAGAGGCAGTCTGTCTCCCACTAGTCCAGTGTCTCACTGGCAGTATTTTGTCTGTCTCCCTCTTATCCTACAAATGGTGCATACACCTATGTTGTCTAAATCTTGTCTCCCCTCCTATCCTGGTATGAAGAGGTGGGGTCTTCAGTCTGTCTCCGGAAGGTGGTGATTGACCTGTCCTGGCGTCTGAGGGAGTTTGTTCCACTGGCAGTTGACTGGGCTGATGTCTGTCTGGATGAACGCAGTGCCCTCTGTAGGGCACTCAGAGCCTGGAGGTACTGAGGTGCCGTCCCTCACAGCCCGTAGGCGAGCTGGTCTTGTAGTATGGAAGCCAGTTTGTCTGTCTCTGGATGAGTTGTAGGGTTTAATGGCCTCTCCCTCTCACTGGCAGTAATGTTGTCTGTATGTTGTCTGTCTCCTCTCTCTCACTACTAACTGGCAGTGTATTGTCTGTCTCCCCTCCTTCTCACTGGCAGTATGTTGTCTGTCTCCCCTCTCTCTCACTACCCACTGGTAGTATGTTGTCTTTCTCCCTCTCTCTCACTACCCACTGGCAGTATGTTGTCTGTCTCCCCTCTCTCTCACTACTCACTGGCAGTGTATTGTCTGTCTCCCCCTCTATCACTACCCACTGGCAGTTATGTTGTCTGTCTCCCCTGCTGTTGTCTGTCTCCCCTGCTTCTCACTGGCAGTATGTTGTCTGTCTCCTCTCTCTCACTACCCACTGGCAGTATGTTGTCTGTCTCCCTCCCTCTCACTGGCAGTATGTTGTCTGTCTCCCCTCTCTCACTACTCACTGGCAGTATGTTGTCTGTCTCCCCTCTCTCTCACTACTCACTGGCATTATGTTGTCTGTCTCCCCTCCCTCTCACTGGCAGCATGTTGTCTGTCTCCCATCCTTCTCACTTGCAATAAGTTGTCTGTCTCCCCTCTCTCTAACAACCCACTGGCAGTATGTTGTCTGTCTCCCCTCCCTCTCACTGGCAGTATGTTTTCTGTCTCCCCTCTCACTACTCACTGGCAGTATGTTGTCTGTCTCCCCTCTCACTACTCACTGGCAGTATGTTGTCTGTCTCCCCTCCCTCTCACTGGCAGTATGTTGTCTGTCTCCCCTCCCTCTCACTGGCAGTATGTTGTCTGTCTCCCCTCTCACTCTCACTGGCAGTATGTTGTCTGTCTCCCCTCCCTCTCACTGGCAGTATGTTGTCTGTCTCCCCCCTCTCACTGGCAGTATGTTGTCTGTCTCCCCTCCCTCTCACTGGCAGTATGTTGTCTGTCTCCCCTCCCTCTCACTGGCAGTATGTTGTCTGTCTCCCCTCTCTCTCACTGGCAGTATGTTGTCTGTCTCCCCTCCCTCTCACTGGCAGTATGTTGTCTGTCTCCCCTCCCTCTCACTGGCAGTATGTTGTCTGTCTCCCCTCCCTCTCACTGGCAGTATGTTGTCTATCTCCCCTCCCTCTCACTGGCAGTATGTTGTCTGTCTCCCCTCCCTCTCACTGGCAGTATGTTGTCTGTCTCCCCTCCCTCTCACTGGCAGTATGTTGTCTATCTCCTCCCTCTCACTGGCAGTATGTTGTCTGTCTCCCTCCCTCTCACTGGCAGTATGTTGTCTATCTCCTCCCTCTCACTGGCAGTATGTTGTCTATCTCCCTCCCTCTCACTGGCAGTATGACCCGGGGGAGCTAATTGCATGGTGTACATGAAGAGGCAGTCTGCTGCTTGTCTATCAGTCACTAGTCCAGTGTTAAACTCAGGAGTCATGTCCATGCTCATGAATCAGCCTGGTACTTAAGCATTTAATGTTGTACTTAATATAGCAATTCCAATCCTTAATCTTGATACAGGTCTGTTTTAATGTGTGAGATCCAGAATGTTTTTGTGTATATCTATTGTTTTCTTTGTATGCAGCTCAACACATTTCCAATCTATTTTAATCAGCCTTGTGTAACATGGCCAGTCGCCAGTCGCTCTCCTCAACCATTTGTCAATGGAGGGAGTTATGTCATTGGGAGTGAGAGATTGACCCCAGCCTAAGGACTCAACTTTAGGCCCACTGTAAATAAGAGGCCTCCTCCTCATCCCTGCGAGGGTGGAGGCTTTAGATTTGGGGGTCAAATCAAACAATTCCAAGGAAATGTCAGAGAAATTTCAATGATGCAGCCAAACCTTTAGCAAAAGACAGGGAATTGAGAGTCTAGTCATGGCAGAAGAGCCTGTCTGAAGAGATCATGTAAAAAGCAAGAGCTACAGGCTAGTGCAGGCCAGCTCAGGGTGACAGGATCTGCATCCCCAAATGACAACCTATTGCCTATTTATTCCACAGATAGGGAGTAGTGTGCCATTGGGGACACTTCCAGCTGTCCAAAGGGAGAGAAAATGAGGGCAGGCTCACAGATATAGGGACTTGGTGTTTATTACAAGAGGATTTACTCAGCTCAGTGTGTGTTGTGTGTGTCAGTGTGTGTGTGTGTGTGTGTGTGTGTGTGTGTGTGTGTGTGTGTGTGTGTGTGTGTGTGTGTGTGTGTGTGTGTGTGTGTGTGTGTGTGTGTGTGTGTGTGTGTGTCGGGTGTGTGTGTCGGGGTGTGTGTGTCGGGGTGTGTGTGTGTGTGTGGGGAGGGTCATGTGTGTGTGTGGGGAGGGGAATGTGTGTGTGTGTTTGCGTGCCACACGATGGGTGTGTGAGCACTGAGCAGCAGACGTGTGAGGGTCCAGCGCCCAGCCAGCAGAAGTGACATTTCACTCTCAGCCGATGAAGTAAGCGGTTGTGAAAGAAAGTGTTGCTATGGTAACGCCAAGTCTCTACTTCTCTGGGGCGTTGGTGGCGTCAGCCGATTGGTATGAAATGTCATCCTTCGGGCCCCTGTTATCTTTAAAGACATGGTTAATTCGCTGGCCGCACATACTGAATCCCAAACACTTCGCCATCATTCACAATCTTATCACAGTGTTGCCCGCGACTCCGACAAAGAAATCAAATCAAGCGTGGAATTTCTGTTGCCCAACTTTCACGGCTGTTTCCATGGTGTGAAGGCAAGCTCTGTCACCCTATCACAAGAATGACTGGGCTTCTTAGATGTAAGGGTTAAGTGAGATTCTTAAACGCTCACACACATACACACACACACACACACACACACACACACACACACACACACACACACACACACACACACACACACACACACACACACACACACACACACACACACACACACACACACACACACACACACACAGGCTGGTCTTTAAAGAGATGACTTGGCGTGTGCCAGCTTACATGTTCCTCCCACAGACTGACACGTTTACAGGCGTCGTAAGGTTTTAAAGGCTGTGGCCCAGATCATAAGCTGATTAAGTGTTCCGAGGCCTCGCGTCGCGGCAGCTAAAGCCCTTCCCTTGCCTCTGGGGAAAATACTACGCGGTTAGAGAGAATCACGGTTTCTCAGGCTGAGGCTGCGTCCCTGGAAAGGCCACCAGTTCAGCTATATTGTTGTGCTTATGACTCAGCATAGATAGAATTCCACCATGCAGGTTTGAAAATAATGTGGTTCCATAAACCGTCTAGCATCCTTTAAGAAGTACTGTCGTCTATGGAGAGTAGAGCTGAATGAGGAGATGGAGAGGACAGGCACTTCTATATTGTGAATGTGAATCCCAGCATGTCCCTGCTGTTTGACACTACATCAATCAACAGTAGAAGGCAAACATACACTACATGCTCAAAATGTATGTGGACACCTTGCTCGTCAAACATCTCATTCCAAAATTCTGAGCATTAATATGGAGTTGGTCCCCACTTTGCTGTTATAACAGCCCCCACTCTTCTGGACATGCTTTCCACTACATGTTGGAACATTGCTGCGGGGACTTGCTTCCATCATCAAGAATGTCAGATTTCCCTTCACTGGAACTAAGGGGCCTAGTCCGAACCATGAAAAACAGCCCCAGACTATTATTCGTCCTCCACCAAACTTTACAGTTGGCACTATGCATTCGGGCAGGTAGTGTTGTCCTGGCATCCGCAAAAAACCCACGTTAGTCCTTCGGACTGCCAGATGGTGAAGCGTGATTCATCACTCCAGAGAACGCGATTTCACAGCTCCAGAGTCCAATGGTGGCGAGCTTTACACCACTCCAGCTGACGCTTGGCATTGCGCATGGTGATCTTAGGCTTGTGTGCGGATGCTCAGCCATGGAAACCCATTTAATGAAGCTCCCGACTGCTGACGTTGCTTCCAGAGGCAGTTTGGAACTCCGTAGTGAGTGTTGCAACTGAGGACAGACGATATTTACGCGCAATGCACTTCAACACTCTGTGGTTCTGTTCTGTGAGCTTGTGTATCCTACCACTTCGTGGCTGAGCTGTTGTTGCTTGTAAACGTTTCCACTTCACAGTAACAGAACTTACAGTTGACCGGGGGAGCTCTAGCAGGGCAGAAATTTGACGAACTTACTTGACAGTGCCACGTTGAAAGTCACTGAGCTCTTCAGTAAGGCCATTCTACGGCCAATGTTTGTCTATGGAGATTGCATGGCTGTGTGCTCGATTGTATACACCTGTCAGCAACGGGTGTGGCTGAAATAGCCAAATCCACTCATTTGAAGGGGTGTCCACATACTTTTGTACATACAGTATATTGTATAATCCTTAAGGTTGCAATGCATTTCCTATCACTAACTTCTCCCCTTGGTAGAAAGTAGGAGTACAGTATTAATGTATCTCCATGGAAAGCACAGTGTAGGGGCTGGGAGGTGTCTGCTAAGGGATTGATGATGATCTGAACACCCACTCGAGAGGAGAAATGGGGGTCCTTCAGAAGGTCAGAGCCACTGCTGAGCGGCTAACGGGACCATCGGTTGTCTCACGCTCCTGACGGATGGGTGTGCGTGGGGCGGGGTTGTGTCTGTCTAGTGTAGCGCCGACACGTCATAGAGTGTGTGTGTGTGTGTGTGTGTGTGTGTGTGTGTGTGTGTGTGTGTGTGTGTGTGTGTGTGTGTGTGTGTGTGTGTGTGTGTGTGTGTGTGTGGTGTGGGTGGGTGGGTGGGTGGGTGGGTGGGTGGGGTGTGTGGTGTGTGTGCATTCTGAAACACCCCGGTTAATTTGAAAGCGAGTATACAGTTGTTTTATTAATGTATCAACCTATTCTTGCTTTCCAATGCCACACTAGTAAATGTTTTTATTTTCTGTTGGCATTAGACACCTGCCAAGTTACCAGGCAGCTTTGGCCCAGGGGGGGAATTGCCTGGCATCCCACTGTCACAAGGGGAAACGGAAACAGTTTTAGGTTTTGCAGAATCAATTGCTGAGTCAATGTTTTGCTTGAGTGTGCAGCAGGCTGCACTGCTGCACTAGGATCTCTGTTTGCAGTGGGAAAGATTTGGAGAGCGCACTGCCGATCTGCTCTGTTTCTTTTTTGTTCCTACCAACCAATCCCCCCTGCAGCCTAGCAGAGAGAGCAAGACGAGCCTTTCTATGTCTGTCTCCTGTGGTGCAGAAAATGCCTGCTGACCCATCCAAACAACATCTCTCTCTTTCTCTCTCTCTCTCTTCTCTCCCCCTCTCTCTCACCCCTATTTCTCTCACCCCCCCTCTCTCTCTTTCCCCCTCTCTCTCCCCTCTCTCTCCTTTCTCTCTCTCCCCTCTCCTCTCTTTTATCCCCTCTCTCCTTCTCTCCCCTCTCTCTCTCTCTCTCTCCCCCTCTCTCTCTTCTCTCTCCCCTCCTCTCTCTCCCTCTCTATCCTTCTCCCTCTCTCTCCTCTCTCCTCTCTCTCCTCTCTCTCTCCTCTCTCCCCTCTCTCCTTCTCTCTCCTCTCTCCTTCTCTCCCCCCTCTCTCCTTCTCTCCCCCTCTCCCTCTCTCCTTCTCTCACCCTCTCCCCCTCTCTCCCCTCTCTCCTTCTCTCTCCCTGCCTCCTTCTCTCCCCTTCTCTCTCCTCTCTCTCCTTCTCTCCCCTCTCTCCTTCTCTCCCCTCTCTCCTTCTCTCCTCCTCTCCCCTCCCTCTCCTTCTCTCCCCCTCTCTCTCCTTCTCTCCTTTCTCTCTCCTCCTTCTCTCCCTCTCTCTCCTTCTCTCTCCCTTCTCTCCCCCTCTCTCCTTCTCTCTCCCCCTCTCTCACTTCTCTCCTCCCTCTCTCCTTCTCTCCCCCTCTCCTCTCTCCCCTCTCTCCTTCTCTCCCCCCCTTCTCTCCTTCTCTCTCTCTCTCTCTCTCCCTCTCTCTCTTCTCTCTCTCCCTCTCTCTCTTTCTCTCCCCCTCTCTCCTTCTCTCCCCCTCTCTCCTTCTCTCCCCTCTCTCTCCTTCTCCTCCCCCTTCTCTCCCTCTCTCCTTCTCTCCCCCTCCTCTCTCTCCCCTCTCTCTCCCCTTTCTCCTCCTCTTCTCTCTCTCCTTCTCTCTCTCCTTCTCTCCCCCTCTCTCCCCTCTCTCTTCTCTCCCTCCTTCTTCTCCCTGCTTGTGCTCATGTAATAGAAGCGTGAATGTGACAGTGTAGTGGATCCTGGGCCGGGTTCAACAACATCTTTGAGACACCAGTGTGACGCCAATGGAAAGCTCCGATGTGATGGACTACTCTGGTCATACCTGTCGTTGGGGAAGAACCTCTGCTTTTATATCATAGAGTGCTACTTTTGAGAGTGTTTTTACTGCAATGATGGTTCTTCTGTCAAAGTGCCAGAGGCTGTAGATCACAGGTGTCAGACTCATTTCACGGAGGGCCGAGTGTCTGCGGGTTTTCCCTCCTCCTTTGTATTTGATTGATGAATTCAGGTCACTAATTAGTAAGGAACTCCCCACACCTGGTGGTCTAGGGCTTCAATGAATGTACAAAATGTACATCTGCAGGCACTAGGCCCTCCATGGAATGAGTTTGACACCCCTGTTGTAGATGACTCAATGATGATGAATATTTGGCTCTACATAGAAAGTACCTGCCATTTCATTGTCAATCCAAATTGTTCTCTCAGTATATATGAGACCACATGTGCATGTATTGATCCAGTTGTGTTCCTGAGACAGTTGATGTAACTGTGTGTCTGTTTATTTGTCTCCTTTGCAGAATCGGCGAAGAGCATCCCTCTGCCTTGCAGCATGAACGGAGGTGCCCAAGTGCCCACCAGCCTCAGCGGGCAGCAGCTGGCCTCTGCCATCCCCTCCCCCACCGCCGGCAAGTCCTGGCGCAGCAAGTCCATGAACATGAAGCACAGTGCCACCTCCTCCATGCTCTCGGTCTCCACCTCGCCCTCTCCCCTCGCCCACCCCACCCCCTGCCTCCGACCGCCTACGGCCCCCATGACTGAGGCGCCCAAGTCGGGCTCTGTCGCTGGCGCCTCCCAGAGATCCATGCTGGACAAGTTCCGGATGATCAACCCTCGCTCGGCCTCGCGGACTTCACCGTCGGTGGCCGAGATGGCCTTGCAGGAGGAGGATGACATGTCGGAGTACGGCGAGGAAGGGCTAAGCATAACGGAGTCAATGTCGTCAATGTGTACTAGCAGCAGCAACAGCACCAAGCAGCTGGCCAAGACTGCCTCGCCCCCTCCCTGGCAGCAGCCAATAAGGGCTGTGTGAAGGGCTCGTCGCCCTCCAGCGGCGGCAGCAATAAGTCCCTGCCCCAGCCCAAAGAAAAGGAGGATAAGAGCAGGAGCAAAGGAGGCAAGGCCAGCACCCCTCCCAAAGAGGAACAACGGGAACCCATGGTGGATCCATCCAAGAAGACCTCTAAGATCGCCAGCCTCATCCCCAAGGGAGGCAAGCCTGCAGCGGGCAAGAAGGACAGCGCCATCCCCCCTACCTCCAGTGGAATCCCCAAGCCTGGGCTCAAGGCCCCCTCGGCTACGGGGAAGCCGGCCGGCGGTCAAGCCCAGACCCAGGCCCAGGCCACCCAGGGTGGTAGTGGAGGGGGCAGGGAAGGGGACAAGGCCAAGGTGGTTAAAGGGGGCCAGGGGGGCTACTACATGCAGCAGCGCTCCCTGGGGGGCCTGGAGGGCCGGCGGAGCAACATGGTGTCTTCCACCAGCACCTCTGCCCTGTCCCAGCCCCCCGGGGCCATGGGGGGGAACGGAGCGGTGCAGCTCCCCCAGCAGCAGCAGCACAACCACCCCAACACAGCCACCGTCGCCCCCTTCATGTATAGGTGAGACTGTCTGTGTCTGTGTCTGTGTACGTGCATGCGATCGTTTTGTTTGACAATGGGGCTGGGGTATAATGCAGTGGTCTGGCGAAGGTCTCTCTAATGATTGGTGTGTTCATAAGCTATGACGTGTTTTTCTATTAGCTAGTTACACCATACCACGAGTAACCTGGGGGAGTAATCCCATCAAGCCAAGAATCCTCATCTGAAGAAGAATCCTCAGCTTTTGTCTTCAAGACTGTTAACAGACAGGGCTTTGTAGGATGTTCACTTAAAATACAAAGAAAAATACACAATCAAATCACAATTACCCAAATGAGTTCTGGTGCACAGCCTTCCCCTCAGCTCTGGTGCACAGCCTTCCCCTCAGCTCTGGTGCACAGCCTTCCCCTCAGCTCTGGTGCACAGCCTTCCCCTCAGCTCTCCAAACTAACCTCAGCAGGTTGTTAGAATGACAGTCCAAACGAACCTCAGCAGGTTGTTAGGATGACAGTCCAAACGAACCTCAGCAGGTTGTTAGAATGACAGTCCAAACGAACCTCAGCGGGTTGTTAGAATGACAGTCCAAACGAACCTCAGCAGGTTGTTAGAATGACAGTCCAAATGAACCTCAGCAGGTTGTTAGAATGACAGTCCAAACTAACCTCAGCAGGTTGTTAGAATGACAGTCCAAACGAACCTCAGCGGGTTGTTAGAATGACAGTCCAAATGAATCTCAGCAGGTTGTTAGAATGACAGTCCAAAGGAACCTCAGCGGGTTGTTAGAATGACAGTCCAAACTAACCTCAGCAGGTTGTTAGAATGACAGTCCAAACTAACCTCAGCAGGTTGTTAGAATGACAGTCCAAACTAACCTCAGCAGGTTGTTAGAATGACAGTCCAAATGAACCTCAGCAGGTTGTTAGGATGACAGTCCAAACGAACCTCAGCAGGTTGTTAGAATGACAGTCCAAACGAACCTCAGCGGGTTGTTAGAATGACAGTCCAAACGAACCTCAGCAGGTTGTTAGAATGACAGTCCAAATGAACCTCAGCAGGTTGTTAGAATGACAGTCCAAACTAACCTCAGCAGGTTGTTAGAATGACAGTCCAAACTAACCTCAGCAGGTTGTTAGAATGACAGTCCAAACTAACCTCAGCAGGTTGTTAGAATGACAGTCCAAACTAACCTCAGCAGGTTGTTAGAATGACAGTCCAAACTAACCTCAGCAGGTTGTTAGAATGACAGTCCAAACGAACCTCAGCAGGTTGTTAGAATGACAGTCCAAACTAACCTCAGCAGGTTGTTAGAATGACAGTCCAAACTAACCTCAGCAGGTTGTTAGAATGACAGTCCAAACGAACCTCAGCAGGTTGTTAGAATGACAGTCCAAACGAACCTCAGCAGGTTGTTAGAATGACAGTCCAAACTAACCTCAGCAGGTTGTTAGAATGACAGTCCAAACTAACCTCAGCAGGTTGTTAGAATGACAGTCCAAACTAACCTCAGCAGGTTGTTAGAATGACAGTCCAAACGAACCTCACTACCTCCATGTCCTGATGTCTATGCCTGCAGCATTACCCCAAGGCCCTCTGTTCCACCTGACGTAGTTCAGCTGAACTTGTGTCTGAACCGTCCATCATTTGGGTGTTTATATGCAGCAAATGTCCCTTCTTTGCCACTTGATTTCGGCGGAGTTCAACTTTGTTGAGAACGATACAAAAATGATTTATTTGGACAGTTTAGAGACTCGTTGTTAGTGGAATTGAGGGGGAATTATTGGGCATATTTGTCTAAAATGTCCCCTTCTACAGTGACAGTTATACTCCAAGATGAATTTCCAGCCTTTTAACTTTACTCGTCTTATCAAATGCATCTGATCCCAATTGTATCCCTGTCTTGTGCATTACTTTTGACCAGAGGCCTGTTTTTGACCGAGGCCCACAGTTCTCTGCTCTAAGGTAGTGCACTATATAGGAAATAGGGAGCTATTAGGGACGCAGGCTGCGTCTTGACTGATCTCTCATCGTGATCCATCTAGAACAGGTTTCATGGGGAGACAGAGAATAGAGGCCCTCCTCCATCCCTCCATACTTCCACTCCTTCATCCGCATCCCGCATTCTGTCATTGTGCCCACGGGACTGCATGCGGTGCCCTACAGTCACACACAGACACACGAGGGCTGGCTCGTCCAGTCACACTCCATCTTGATGTGCGTACAACCAATTGAATCTCTGCATCCCACGGCGCCCCAAATAACCCCTATTATTAGAGTGTCTGGAGAGAGGTGGAAGCCTTGATTCCAGACGGATGCCGCCCATCAAAGATCATTTCCCACCTTTCAATCTGTCGACTGGATGGGGGCCGCTGGGTAGGGGCTTTGTGATGTCAGAGCCTGTGATGGCGGGCGTGCTAACAGCAGTTCTGGCCTTTGTGGGGGGTCCTATTAACGAGGCATAATGGGCTTCCGAGTAATTTTTCCCTCTCTTCTCTTTCTCTATAATTTCCAAAAGGGGTTCAACCTTGGCACACAAGGCACTCTGCTGCTCGCTGACTCACCATTGAGAATTGTCTTAATCCGTCCAATGCACCTTGCCGTCTTGCCCATTAACAGGCATCCCTGATTCTCATTCATAGGCAGATGCAGGTGACGGCTGTTGTTCTCCAACCTGTTCTCCATCTAAATTAAATGGGAGACAAGCAACACACAACATACACTGTAATGTCATGCCATTGAAAAGGGATTCTCTTCATATCTCTTTCCTACTTTGTATTCATGTCAGGTCTTAATCATGAGCGGCTCAGCTACTTAACCAGGATGCAATCAACCAAAATGAAAAGCACGTGGTCTTCTGTGGCTCAGCAGCCAACAGGTTGACATGCTCAGTTCTACCTGATCACTCACACTCCTGCCTACCTCTCCCCTTCGCTTGTCCAATCCTGGCTATAGTATCCCATGTCTCCCTCCCTCCCCCTTTCCTCTGTTTCTCTCACTCCCTTCCGGAGGGAGGTGTGCCCCCGTCGACCTGCCTGACAGAGGAGGAACTGTCAGCGGCCTCGCACTTAAGGCCTCCCGCTGCGCCGCAATTTACCATCATTTCAGGGCCAATTAGGTTTCTTCCCTCTCCTGTGCCACAGCAGAGCAGCCGGGCCATAGGCTGAGAAGAGCAGAGGCAGCAGCAGTTAGCTGCAGTTTGTGTTTCGTTGATTACAGTCCCCCTGCCTCCTCCTTTGACAGCAGGCGGGGAGGTGATTGTAAGGCACTGTGACGTTGACATTGTATGTGCGTCCTCTCTCTGACCTGATTCCACCTGAGATTCTCACTTATGATTGGCTGTGCTGTGCTTTGTTTTGTTCTCAGTACATTTCTCAGGGTATTTTTTAGACTGATTTGAGATCCTTGTTGTACATCTTTATAACAAACATTCCTAAACGGAGTAGTCAGAATATATACCCTCCCCCAGTAAACATTTAATTTACCCATTCCGACATTTTTCGCAGGCTGTAAAATTGCTGCCATATTTCTGAATGTCTCTCTCTGTGAAATTCTATGTAGCTAGAAGTAGTTTGTAGGGCGGATGTTAGAAGCCGAGGTTTCACAGTGCTCAACTGATTGGCTGATGCAGCATTCTGTGGCTGCCAGTTTATCTGTGGCGGTGCAGGTGGCTGGGGAAAGGCTTTATTGTGGGTGTGCCGGTGAGGGAGAGTTATCTAGCAGCCGTCAGGACGTCTGGCTGTGTTTCTCACATCTCTGCCCAAGGCAAGGGAACAAACACAGGCTGCCTACCAAATTGCACCCTATTCCCTTTTTAGTGCACTACTTTCGACCAGGGGCTATAGGGAGACAGGGAATGCAAGCCAGTATGTGGATTTTGGCTGCACATAGGCAGGTTCATGCATGCACACACACACAGAGAGAGAGACAAACTTCCCTTCACCCACAAAACCTCACTTCATCCAAGAGATCCTCCTGAGATATTCTTCTTCATCTGTTGAAAATACGAAAAAGCACGAATAGAAGTATTTCAGTCCGGGTCCTGTTTTTTTACCACATGAAAACAAACGCTCTATGCAATGTGTCTCCTGAATAACCATGGCTTCGTTTGTTTCTCCCAGGACGTACTCCGAGAACGACTGTACCACGGTGGCCCCAACAGACCACTGCCTCAGTCCCACCAAGGAGACCTGGTCTACAGCAAGACTGCCAAGCAGTGCCTGGAAGAAATCTCAGGTAGGCAACACTCGCTGACACGTGTGTGTGTGTGTGTGTGTGTGTGTGTGTGTGTGTGTGTGTGTGTGTGTGTGTGTGTGTGTGTGTGTGTGTGTGTGTGTGTGTGTGTGTGTGTGTGTGTGTGTGTGTGTGTGTGTGTGTGTGTGTGTGTGTGTGTGTGTGTGTGATCCCCGCCTCACACGGCGAAGGGAAAAGGTCAGGAACGACTGGCGGACACTGGAGGCATCTGTGGCCCTTTGTTTACGCAGTTGCCATCGGTTATGCCCGGAGCCCGGCGTCTTGTTCTAGCTGTGGGGACGTGGCGGCTCATCCGGATAGACAGTGGCCTGAGGCTGCAGGAGACAGAGATAGAATCTGTATTATCAGGGTGGTGGGCTGGGCTGCAGGAGACAGAGATAGAATCTGTATTATCAGGGTGGTGGGCTGGGCTGCAGGAGACAGAGATAGAATCTGTATTATCAGGGTGGTGGGCTGGGCTGCAGGAGACAGAGATAGAATCTGTATTATCAGGGTGGTGGACTGGGCTGCAGGAGACAGAGATAGAATCTGTATTATCAGGGTGGTGGGCTGGGCTGCAGGAGACAGAGATAGAATCTGTATTATCAGGGTGGTGGGCTGGGCTGCAGGAGACAGAGATAGAATCTGTATTATCAGGGTGGTGGGCTGGGCTGCAGGAGACAGAGATAGAATCTGTATTATCAGGGTGGTGGGCTGGGCTGCAGGAGACAGAGATAGAATCTGTATTATCAGGGTGGTGGACTGGGCTGCAGGAGACAGAGATAGAATCTGTATTATCAGGGTGGTGGGCTGGGCTGCAGGAGACAGAGATAGAATCTGTATTATCAGGGTGGTGGACTGGGCTGCAGGAGACAGAGATAGAATCTGTATTATCAGGGTGGTGGGCCGGGCTGCAGGGACAGAGATAGAATCTGTATTATCAGGGTGGTGGGCTGGCTGCAGGAGACAGAGATAGAATCTGTATTATCAGGGTGGTGGGCTGGGCTGCAGGAGACAGAGATAGAATCTGTATTATCAGGGTGGTGGGCTGGGCTGCAGGAGACAGAGATAGAATCTGTATTATCAGGGTGGTGGGCTGGGCTGCAGGAGACAGAGATAGAATCTGTATTATCAGGGTGGTGGGCTGGGCTGCAGGAGACAGAGATAGAATCTGTATTATCAGGGTGGTGGACTGGGCTGCAGGAGACAGAGATAGAATCTGTATTATCAGGGTGGTGGGCTGGGCTGCAGGAGACAGAGATAGAATCTGTATTATCAGGGTGGTGGGCTGGGCTGCAGGAGACAGAGATAGAATCTGTATTATCAGGGTGGTGGACTGGGCTGCAGGAGACAGAGATAGAATCTGTATTATCAGGGTGGTGGACTGGGCTGCAGGAGACAGAGATAGAATCTGTATTATCAGGGTGGTGGACTGGGCTGCAGGAGACAGAGATAGAATCTGTATTATCAGGGTGGTGGGCTGGGCTGCAGGAGACAGAGATAGAATCTGTATTATCAGGGTGGTGGGCTGGGCTGCAGGAGACAGAGATAGAATCTGTATTATCAGGGTGGTGGGCTGGGCTGCAGGAGACAGAGATAGAATCTGTATTATCAGGGTGGTGGGCTGGGCTGCAGGAGACAGAGATAGAATCTGTATTATCAGGGTGGTGGGCTGGGCTGCAGGAGACAGAGATAGAATCTGTATTATCAGGGTGGTGGGCTGGGCTGCAGGAGACAGAGATAGAATCTGTATTATCAGGGTGGTGGGCTGGGCTGCAGGAGACAGAGATAGAATCTGTATTATCAGGGTGGTGGGCTGGGCTGCAGGAGACAGAGATAGAATCTGTATTATCAGGGTGGTGGGCTGGGCTGCAGGAGACAGAGATAGAATCTGTATTATCAGGGTGGTGGGCTGGGCTGCAGGAGACAGAGATAGAATCTGTATTATCAGGGTGGTGGGCTGGGCTGCAGGAGACAGAGATAGAATCTGTATTATCAGGGTGGTGGGCTGGGCTGCAGGAGACAGAGATAGAATCTGTATTATCAGGGTGGTGGGCTGGGCTGCAGGAGACAGAGATAGAATCTGTATTATCAGGGTGGTGGACTGGGCTGCAGGAGACAGAGATAGAATCTGTATTATCAGGGTGGCAATGTCAGCTCACGTTGACATTTACACAGAGACCGATAGAGTTTCAATGCGATGGAAATGTAATGTGGATGATGTCCTTTGGAAATGATGACCTGTTATTACGTAGCTTTGGTGTTGCAGGTCAGGTATCTGTCAAGTCATAGTACATCTATTGCTATGTATTCCTGCCTAGTCCGTCTGCATGTTAACTAAACACACTGCATTAGGCCTTGCTCTACTATCAACTGGTTTGTCATTTGGGAAAACAAAAGATTGTTCTGTCACAAAACAAATGACTCCCCAAATCGTCGTCTACAAAGGGAACGGTCCCTACATATTTTTACCTTTATTTAACTAGGCAAGTCAGTTAAGAACAAATTCTTATTTTCAATGACGGCCTAGGAACTGCCTGTTCAGGGGCAGAACGACAGATTTGTGCCCTAGTCAGCTCGGGGATTTGAACTTGCAACCTTCGGTTACTAGTCCAACACTCTAACTAACCACTAGGCTACCCTGCCGCCCCATAGTGCTACTTTAGTCCTCTAAATGTATGCCTTTACAAAGCCACAGCTGAAGTACAATGTCTGGAATGTTGTGTTTTTACATCGCCAAACCTGTAATATACACACTGTGGTCACGGCACAATGAGCTCCGCGGTCAGCGAGACTCCATTGAACGTTCTGCTTTGATTGGTTCATTTATGAGAATGTTTGCAGTTGTGTTCTACTCAGAAAGTCTGATTTAGCTGCTTTTTCTTTTCTTTTTTATGAACGTATGTAGATGATAATCTGAGGAACCATGGTGGTTCACTTCTGTATCAGGACAATTGTGTTGCTTCCAGACACTGATCTTGGGTCAGTTTTGTTTTTCCCCCATCACTATTCATAAGGTTAGGATTCGGGGTTTTGTTTTTCCCCCTCAGGGAAAGCAGATCCTAGATCTGTACCTAGGGAAACTGTTTTTTTTTTTAGTTTTGTCTCCTGAACTGCTCGTTGCCTGAATGTGAGTCTGCGGTAGCCTCTATAGTGAAGGAAGTCTTTCAAAAAGCCACTTATGGGTCATCATCTTCGGGATACATTTCCTGCAGCACTGAGTTTACATGTCATTTACATTTTGGTGGTTTAACGGACAGAGCAACTTACAGTCATTTGACAGAAGATCAGTGTAGCGTCAATGTAGAGGTCGGCCTACAGTACCAGTCAAAAGTCTGGAAACACCTTCTCATTCCAGGGTTTTTCTTTATTTCGAAAAATAGTGAAGACATCAAAACTATGAAATAACATGGAATAATGTCGTAACCCCAAAAAGTGTTAAACAAATCTAAATATATTATATATTTGAGATTCTTCAAAGTAGCCACCTTTTGCCTTGATGACAGCTTTGCACACTCTTGGCACACATTTTAAAATGTCAGACTTGATTTGCCCTAACTAAAAATGTATCAACCCCTACAAAAATGTCTGGGGAGAAACTGGTCAAGTTACGATCCTACAACTGTAAATGCCATCTCTGTCCATGGCAGTTAATGTCACCTTGGATATGGTTGCTCAGGGCAACTGCTACCATGAGTTTCTCTGCATCACGAGCTTATAGCATGTGTGGTCACATGGAGGCTGTTGTTTGTCTATGGTGTGTGTGTCTGTACTGTTGAGGTTATTAATACTAGAGGAAGTGTTGAAGCTGTTGACAGACAGTCTGCAGTCTTGGCGAGAGGAGAGCCGGGGCTTTACTCTTTACCTCATTAACCCTATAGCGTTTAATTAGCCTGTGCATCAGAGCAGCACTGCTATCAGGGAGCCGCAACTCGCAGGTGTGCTGTCCAAACAACTCCCAGTCACTCTGGTTTTTATCAGGGAAAGCAGAGGAGGAGAGGGAGAGGAGGAGAGGGAGAGGAGAAGAGGGGGAGGAGAAGAGGGAGAGGAGGAGAGGAGAAGAGGGGGAGGAGAAGAGGGAGAGGAGAAGAGGGAGAGGAGAAGAGGGAGAGGAGGAGAGGGGGAGGAGAAGAGGGAGAGGAGAAGAGGGAGAGGAGAAGAGGGGGGAGGGAGAAGAGGGGGAGGAGAAGAGGGGGAGGAGAAGAGGGAGAGGAGAAGAGGGAGGGGAGAAGAGGGGGAGGAGAAGTGGGAGAAGGGGAGGAGAGGAGGGAGGAGAAGAGGGTGAAGGGGAGGAGGAGAAATGGAGGAGAAGAGGGAGAAGGGAAGGAGGAGAAGAGGAGGGGAGGAGAAGAGGGAGAAGGGAAGGAGGAGAAGAGGGAAGAGGGGAGGAGAAGAGGGAGAAGGGAAGGAGGAGAAGGGGAGGAGAAGAGGGAGGGAGAGGGGAGAAGAGGGAGAAGGAAGGAGGAGAAGGGGAGGAGAATAGGAGGGGGAGGAGAAGAGGGAGAAGGGAAGGAGGAGAAGGGGAGGAGAAGAGGAGGGGGAGAGGGAAGAGGGAGAAGAGGAGGGAGGAGAGGGGGAGGAGAAGAGAAGAGGGGGGAGGAGAAGAGGGAGAAGAGGAGGAGGAGAAGAGAAGAGGGAGAAGAGGAGGAGGAGAGGGGGAGGAGAAGAGAAGAGGGGGAGGAGAAGAGGGAGAAGAGGAGGAGGAGAAGAGAAGAGGGAGAAGAGGAGGAGGAGAGGGGGAGGAGAAGAGAAGAGGGGGAGGAGGAGGAGAAGAGAAGGGGGAGAAGAGGAGGAGGAGAGGGGGAGGAGAAGAGGGAGAGGAGAAGAGGGAGAGGAGACGAGGGGGAGGAGAAGAGGGGGGAGGAGAAGAGGGGGAGGAGAAGAGGGAGAGGAGAAGAGGGAGAGGAGAAGAGGGAGGGGAGAAGAGGGGGAGGAGAAGTGGGAGAAGGGGAGCAGAGGAGGGAGGAGAAGAGGGTGAAGGGGAGGAGGAGAAATGGAGGAGAAGAGGGAGAAGGGAAGGAGGAGAAGAGGAGGGGGAGGAGAAGAGGGAGAAGGGAAGGAGGAGAAGAGGAGGGGGAGGAGAAGAGGGAGAAGGGAAGGAGGAGAAGGGGAGGAGAAGAGGAGGGAGAGGAGAAGAGGGAGAAGGGAAGGAGGAGAAGGGGAGGAGAATAGGAGGGGGAGGAGAAGAGGGAGAAGGGAAGGAGGAGAAGGGGAGGAGAATAGGAGGGGGAGGAGAAGAGGGAGAAGGGAAGGAGGAGAAGGGGAGGAGAAGAGGAGGGGGAGGAGAAGAGGGAGAAGAGGAGGAGGAGAGGGGGAGGAGAAGAGAAGAGGGGGAGGAGAAGAGTGAGAAGAGGAGGAGGAGAAGAGAAGAGGGAGAAGAGGAGGAGGAGAGGGGGAGGAGAAGAGAAGAGGAGGAGGAGAGGGGGAGGAGAGGGGGAGGAGAAGAGAAGAGGGGAAAGCAGCAGTGTTGAACATGCATTTTCATCCTTTGACTCTCTTTCGCTCACACACATACTCCCCAAGTACCCTGCGACTTGTGGTGAGGCGTTTCCTGAACTGAAGTGGGCAGACGTGGAGACTGAACACACGTGCTTTGATGGTCGGCAGTAGCCACAGCAGAGGCTGCCACTACTGCAGCAGAGGAAAGGGAAACCAGCGAGACGAGAGAAAAGGAGAGACAGGGAGAGAGAAGAGAGAGGAGGGAGAAACAGATGAGCCAGAGAGTAAGAGAGAGAGCGGCAGAGGGAGAGGAAGGATAGAATTGCAGGCTGAATGCTAAAATGAACAGAGTGGAGAGATTGAGTGCTGGCTCCATTCTCTGGTGTGAGGAGAGGAGAGAGGGAGAGAAGCAAAGGCTCTGCTGAGCTGGTAATTAACAGGAGCGCAGAGAGGGAGAGAGGAATGAAATGCTCCCCTCTGCTCTTAATAGAGAAAGATAAAGAGAGGGAGAAGCAGAGAGAGAGAGAAGCAGAGAGAGAGAAGCAGAGAGAAAGTAGAATAGAGCGGAGGAGAGAGAGAGATTGCGTGAGAAAGAGAGAGATGTAAAATCGCATTCATCCACACCCCTCACCGCTTCTTGCTGTTTTGAGGTGGAGGAGAGAGAGAGAGAAGAGGAGGAGGAGGAGGAGGTAAAGCAGTGTCTGTTTTTTGTGTTGGTGTGTGTCTGTGGCACCAGTTATTAGCTGTGTGACCATGGGAATGCAATGTCTGGAGGATGCCTCTGGACTCTGCTGTGTGTGAGGGGGGAGTTTTTCATCCAGGCGTCTGCAACATGCTCTCCATCCCTCCATCCCTCACTCCTTCCATCTGGATGAAGCCTGGACCCTCGAGGAGCGCTGGACACGGGGCCACCTAAGCCCCCCCCCCCACAGATAGAGGCGTCTTCACCTCTCTCGCCACCTACTTCTCCTCTCCCCTCCTCCGGCTCACCAGCCACCACTGCCAGAATGTGACCGGGAACAGAGCCAAACAGGTGGACCAGCACAGACCCACTGACGAACAGAGAGAGAGTCAACGAGAGCAAGGAGGTGAAGATGAAGAGAGGCGCCGAGTTCTCTGTGTACCAGGGTGGAAGCCCCCCTCGCCGACCCCCCCAACCCCTCCCAGACAACCTGAACCTCCGCAAGCAGCGCTCCCTGACCAACCTGACCCTGCTGAGCGAGGGCGAGCAGCGGGTGTACTCCTTCGAGCTGGATGACCCGCCCACGCCTTCCAAATCCTCTTCATCCTTGTCATCATCCCCAGCGCGAGGGGGCAGCCCCAGGAAGGAGGCAGCCAGGGAGGGCATGGGTGTGAGGGGCACCAGGGCTCGCTCCCTGTCCCTCTCCCTGACCAAAGTTCTCTCCCAGTCAGAGCACTCCCTCATCCCTGTGCCATGGAGGTGCACGGCGGTCGGGCGGGCATCGCTGGGCGGGCAACAGCAACCGCCTTGGGAGACGCTACGTGGGCAGCTGGGGAAGCCCAGGGAGGAGGGTACGGATGAAGAGGGCAGCAGTGGGCGTTCGGACGATGAGGTGGCGTCAGCGGCGGGCACCAGGGTCGGGACCAGGGTGGCAGGGAGAGGGGGTACTGGGCGGAGGAGGAGGCGGAGGGGGCGCCCGAGAGGGCACGGCTCAGCTGGACAAGGAGGTGATCCTCACCATGCTAGGTGACCTGGAGCAGGTGCTGCACACACACCCACATTGTAAGTCTCTCTCACACACACACACACACACACACACACACACACACACACACACACACACACACACACACACACACACACACACACACACACACACACACACACACACACACACACACACACACACACACACACACACACACACACTTAGTCACACTCTCTCGCCATAATACACACACCCACACACTTACACCGAAACACACACCCTTAGTCACTCACCCTTAGTCACATACTCTGTAAACCACACACACGCTGTGAGTCACACACACAGCTACAACGTAGGCATCACACACCATAGCCAGGGGCGTACACAGGTCTCCATCTGTACGGTTGTATGTACAGCTGGATGTGGAGCTGCTGTTCTGGTAGTGCTGCTGACTAGTGTCAGGTAAAGGTAGTCATAGTTACTGTGTGGTAGTAGACTGAAGCTTGGGTAGTAGTGTCAGGTAAAGGTAGTCATAGTTACTGTGTGGTAGTAGACTGAAGTGTCTAAAGGTAGTCATAGGTAGTAGTGTCAGGTAAAGGTAGTCATAGTTACTGTGTGGTAGTGGACTGAAGCTTGGGTAGTAGTGTCAGGTAAAGGTAGTCATAGTTACTGTGTGGTAGTAGACTGAAGCTTGGGTAGTAGTGTCAGGTAAAGGTAGTCATAGTTACTGTGTGGTAGTGGACTGAAGCTTGGGTAGTATTGTCAGGTAAAGGTAGTCATAGATGCTGTGTGGTAGTGGTTGTGTTATTAGTAGCGCTAACATAAATAATCATTTTAGTAATAGTAGAAACACTGGTAATAATAAAGTAACATAAACACTCATTGTGGTATTATTGTAGTAGTAATAGCAGTAACATAAATACTCACTGTGGTATTATTGTAGTAGTAATAGCAGTAACATAAATACTCATTGTGGTATTATTGTAGTAGTAATATCAGTAACATAAATACTCATTTCGTATCACTGTAGTAGTAATAGCAGTAACATAAATACTCATTGTGTTATCACTGTAGTAGTAATAGCAGTAACATAAATACTCATTACTCATTTCGTTATCACTGTAGTAGTAACAGCTAAAGGTAGTCATAGTTATTGCACTGAAAAGCCCAGCCCCAAATTCTCCCGTTCTTGAAAAGGTACTAGTGCTGCTGCCAGCTGCAGCAAACGCGCTCCCTCCCTGCCTGTGAATAGCAACAGTGACAGTGATCCATCCTATCCCTGTCCGTGTGATCTATCCAGATAGTTACAGTACCTCCTAAAGCCCATTCCCACACACAGTTTGCAGTAAAAGTGCCCAGCCTGCCCAGCTGCAGTATAGTACAGTATAGCAGCTCAGGGTTTTGCCTCAGGGAACAATGTATTGGATTTGGTTTAACAAGCAGCTCAGTGCTGTACTGCCTGTTAGGACAGAACTCAGCAGCACAGGTTTTAGCTGGGAGAAGTCATAACACTCTGGATACAGTGTTTCCTTCCTCTCAGGCGTGTGGCTGCAGCAAGCTGCAGAGAGTTGACACATGCTATCTAACACAGAGAGGATTGTGGGTGACAATAGAAATGGTTTTGAATGATTTGAGTTGACATTCTCTGCACGAAGGCGTATTCAGAGTTTGGTGCATGCGAGGAAGTCTTGCCGAGCCCCTGGTGTGTTTTGTGAGACACGGTGTTAGCTGGACTCATTAGGATGTGTGGAGCAGGGAGTGGTATCCACTCTCTCCAGGAGAGGTGCGGGCCTCGAGCTAAAGAGAACATGCATTATTGAAGAGAGGGAGAGTGATACCAGGCAGCTGCTGAACCTGTGGCCTGTGGTGGTGTTGGGTGTGTGTGTGTGTGTGTGTACGTGTGCGTGTGTGCGAGTGTGCGAGTGTGCGTGTGTGTGTGTGTGCGTGCGTGCGTGCGTGTGTGCGTGTGTGTGTGCGTGCGTGTGTGTGCGTGCGTGCGTGTGTGTGTGCATGCGTGTAACACGTGTGTGTGTGTGTGCGTGACGTGCGTGGTGCGTTGAATGTGTTTGTGTTGCGTGCGTCTCGTGCGTGCGTGTGTGCGTGTGTTTGTGCATGTGTGTGCGTGCGTGCGTGCATGCGTGTGTGCGTGCGCGTGCGTGTGTGTGTGTGTGTGTGTGCGTGTGTGTGTGCATTAGTGTGTGCGTGCGTGTGTGCAGGGTGCGTGTGTGTGTGTGTGTGTGTGTGTGTGTGTGTGTGTGTGTGTGTGTGCACGTGCGTGTGTGCGTGCGTGTGTGTGAACGTGCGTGCGTATTGAAGAGTGTGCGTGTGCATGCGTGTGTGCCTGTGCGTGTGTGGGCGTGTGTGCGTGTGCGTGTGTGCGTGTGTGTGCGTGCGTGCGTGCGTGCGTGTGTGCGTGTGTGTGTGCGTGCGTGTGTGTGTGCGTGTGTGTGTGCATGCGTGTGTGCGTGTGTGCGTGTGCGTGCGTGTGTGTGTGTGTGTGTGTGTGTGTGTGTGTGTGTGCGTGTGTGCGTTTGCGTGTTTTCATATTTGTGTGGGTCAACCTGTGGCTTGCGGTGCTGCCGCTGCATCGTAGCATGATTGTTGTGCTCAACAGGGACTTGAATAGCGATGCATCTGACTGAGGCTGAGATCACCTCCCCGGTACGACGTTGTGATGTGGTGTTTGCACTATATTCCCCGTCATAAACAGTCTAGAATGAGGTTCACGGCTTTTGTTACTCAAACATTCATATCATTTAGATGCAGATCATGTCATTGATCTCTAGATTTCCAGTGAACACGGTGCAGGAGGAATCTAAGACCTAAACCTTTCCTCATAATCTCTTAACACCTATTTCCTTTTTTACAATGTGGTTTAATAACGGCATCAATAGTATACATTTGTTTTAACGGGTTTATTTGCAGCAAATACCAAATGATTAATGTTGACATATTAATGTTTACATACTTCACACTTATTTCAACGTCAATATTATTACCTTTCGCTTCCAAAATCTAATCTGACCGCCTGTGAGTATAAAATGAATGGTACATATTACCTGTTGGTTGTGCCTATGGGGAGTGGTGGTGGTGAGTGATGGTAATGGTGGTGAGAGTGATGGTAGTGAGTGATGGTGGTGGTGGTTGTGAGTGATGGTGGTGGGTGGTGGTGAGTGATGGTGGTGGGTGGTGGTGTGAGTGATGGTGATGGTGAGTGATGGAGGTGGGTGGTGGTGAGTGATGGAGGTGGGTGGTGGTGAGGGATGGAGGTAGTGGTGGTGAGTGATGGAGGTAGTGGTGGTGATTGGTGGTGGTGGTGGTGAGTGATGGTGATTGGTGGTGAGTGAACGTGATTGGTGGTGGTGGTGGTGGTGGTGAGTGATGGTGGGGAGTGGCAGTGAGTGATGGTGGTGAGTGATGGTAGTGAGTGATGGCCGTGAGTGATGGCCGTGAGTGATGGCCGTGAGTGATGGCCGTGAGTGATGGCCGTGAGTGATGGCCGTGAGTGATGGTAGTGAGTGATGGTAGTGAGTGATAATAGTAAGTGGTGGTAGTGCGGGATTATAGTGAGTGATGGTAGTGAGTGATAATAGTGAGTGATGGTGGTGAGTGATGGTAGTGGGTGATGGTGGTGAGTGATCATAGTGAGTGATAATAGTGAGTGATGGTAGTGGGTGATAATAGTGAGTGATGGTAGTGAGTGATAATAGTGAGTGATGGTAGTGAGAGATAATAGTGAGTGATAATAGTGAGTGATGGTAGTGAGTGATGGATAATAGTGAGTGATGGTAGTGAGTGATAATAGTGAGTGATGGTAGTGAGTGATAATAATGAGTGATGGTCAGTGATGGTCCT